>NC_057801.1:508394194-508552707 GCF_018294505.1 Triticum aestivum | reverse complement strand
GCGCTACCGGGTGCGGGATCTACAACCAGCGTCGCCGCTGGCGGGAGCCTCATCTTCTTGGTGCTGGGGCCAGCCGACTCCATTTTCCTTGTGGGCGTCACGCCGAGCTCACGGGTTTGAGTAGAGTAGCCAGAGATGAGCCTAGTGGCAGTGCGAGTGGGGAAGAAGGAGGGCTGGGGATTTCTGTAGGAGTGTAAGAAGAGGAGCAGGCGTTTTCTGTACGAGTGAGGAAGAAGGTGAGCGGGGGCCCGCTGCACTAACTACTCGCTTTTTCTCAAGAACCGCTCTCTTCTTTTGCGTTGCTGCATGACTGGCCATGCATGCAGGATGCATGTGCCCGCCGGCCACTGCATGCGCCTGGTTTGTTACTAGGCCTATTTAATAGGGTGGTTATGGAGTAAATTAAGGAGATTTATTTTCTCTGTGTGCATCCACCAAATTAGAGGATGCGGTACTGGATGCAGACACTCACATTAAACTAACATTCAGAAGAATAAAAGTTCAGCATGTCTATGCATCTCAATGATTCACCATACTATAACCAATATACAAAACTGTGAGAAGGTGTGGAAATAAAGAAAATCGATCGATGCTTCTCTGAGCAAAGGGCCTCCCTGCGCACGCATTAATTTCCTGGGCATGCTTGTTTCTTCTCAATGTTGCGAGCACTTTGAGCATGTTGGCAACTCCACAGCTAGCTAGCTGCCTCATCTTGCAATTGATGCTGACACATTTGCAGCAAACACATGAGGCAATAGAGATGACTCAACATGGGTCCATACTGTGCAGTTCCCCTGATATCATATTCATTGTCCTGAATCTGAAAAGATAGGAAAATAGTAGCTATACTTAAACGATGTTGCAAAATAGTAGCACATATCAATAGCTCGGCATGACAAAACACGATCATCTGGACGAAGGGGATACTGACCTGCCTAAGGAAGATTACATATAATTTCATAAGTCCTTGGTTGATTTCCACCTTCGGTTGCACTGCTTGTTTGCTCCTCCACACATGACAGGATCGTTCCACACTGCATTCAGCAAGTCAACGTACGAATAAGCTAATTTCATCTTGTGGTGGTCATTGTACCTAGTTACGAATGTAGGAATACCTGGAGCACCATGAGGTTAGCTGACAGCAGGTAGATGCAGCCATATAAATTTTGTGCGGTGCCACCAAAATTGAGGTTTGTATCCCTTCCCGTTATGAGAATTCTTCTTGAAGTTGGTAGAATGTGACGGCTTGTTCTTTGCATCAAACTTGCCTTTCCCCTGAGATTTGTTCTTGTTGTTTTGGGGCTGGTTGGGCTGGAAGTTCTTCTCATGTACCATGTGGGCACTAGAAGCTCCCTCGGCGACCCGAGCAAGTGTGTCTTTTGTTCTCGCCTTCTCCTCAAAATCAAGAGTGCTAATGAGATCCAAAACAGAAAAATCATGTCTCTTGTTTTTCAGAGAAGTAGCAAAATCGTTCCACGAAGGTGGACGCTTGGCAATGATGGTCCCAGCAACAAATTTGTCCGGCAACACACACTTAAAGTACTCAAGTTCCTTAGAGAGTGACTGTATCTCATGAGTCTGCTGAACAACAGAGCGCTCATCAGTCATCTTGTAGTCACAGAATTGCTCCATGACTTACAACTCGTTGCCAGCGCCCGAGGGCCCAAACGTGGCCTCGAGCGCAACCCACATGTCTTTGCGCTGTCAAACAACATATACGAATCCACAATGGAATCGTCAAGAACACTCAGCAGGGCGGCTTTGAAGAGGGTATCCATGTTCTGAAAAGCTTCCTGCTGTGTAGGATTAAGATCGCCCTCAGGCTTACCCTTAGTGGCGTCATAGCAGTACATGATCTGAAACCAATATACTGCTCTTGTGCGCCACCTTTTATATTGCACCCCCTTAAAAGTAGGCGGCTTCAAAAGCGCAGCAAAACCACTCGGAGTAAATTCCCTGTGATCAGGTTTTTGGATTGGATTGTTGAATATATGAGCAATTTAGTATGAGATTTAATCCGAATCAGCAGTAAATAGATCATGACGAGAATTGCAAACATCAAAGTAATGATGCGGACTAAACCAGGAGGACAGAATCACATACTGTACAGCGGGACCAGAACCGATGTGGTTGATGTTGTCACTCATGTCGTTGATGAAGAGGTTACCGAGGTCGGGGAAGAAGGCTGTCGTTGAGGAAGTCGTCGCTGGCAGCAGTCACATGAGTGTGCTCCCCAAAAACCTGATCGCCCCTCTCCCGTACAGGATCACGAAAGGCGGGGTTCGGAGGACTGCTGTCCCTTCTCACGGTGCATGCTGGAAGGAGGGCTAGAGAAGAATTGCTTGGCGGCACTAAGATCTGGAACGGTGAGAAACCATATGATACAGCGGCGGCTAGGGTAGAGCATGTCAGGTCGGAGTATAATAGTAGGCCTTTGGCCCCCAAACCCCACGTCCAAGTCAATAATAGCTCAAAAAAAGTCAATAATAGCCCCACCAAGGTTTGTCTAAAAAAATGAAGTAATTAAGTCGTCCGTTAGTCCCTTTAGTATAAATACAATATCATTAATAATGGCCCCACCTTTTGTCTCACAAAGTAGAGTATGTTGGAGTACAACCGGCTACACGTTTACAATCTGCTTCTCTTCTCTCTCCTCTTCTCTCTCCTTCAACTAATCACAAATACTATATTTAAATCCTTATAGCCTGCTTATGTCATCTAATTATAGTACTTGCTCTAAAAGTTACTATCCACTGTGTAGTCTGAAATGCCAGGCGTGCAGTGGGTGGTGCCCTCGGTTGGCGCGCCGCTTCAACGGCGGAAGCAGTGAGAGGTCGTGTTGCCCTGACTTGCCATCAATGTGGAGTGGCAGGCTCATGAGCTGGCTCCGGGCGGGAAGTGCGCGCGGGAGGGGGAAGGGGTTTTTGTTGGGCCAAGAAGGTGAGAAGCCAACTTGGGATCGGTCCGGACGGGGAAATATCATGTGCTCCCATACTCTGCATATGACACTAGTCTATGTTACTACTCCCTCCTTTCCGGTTTATAGAGATGTTTAGAGTAACATACTAATATGTTACAGTACAAGTTACTCCCCACTATGATCAACCTTGGCCTCTCCCAGTGCTCCACCATGTATAGCTGCTAAGCCTGCCACGTAGGCATAAAATATGATGTGGCACCAATAAACTAAGCACCTATGCATTGAACACTTGAGTTACTAAGCCATTTAATGCACTTAGCACCTCATCTAAAGAGCATTAATAGTATAGCCAGCTGCTGGCTATAAGCCTACATCCCATCTTATAGTCAACATGTACAAAGTGCCTAGGAGCACGTGCTAGAGCTGGCTCTTCATGAAGAGCCCGCTTACCTTCTCTCTCCTCTTCTCTTTCCTCCAACTAAGGTTGGTCGTAATGGAGTATCATAGCTAGTATCATGCATGCCAACTAGGAAATTTTGACGAGGTGTCATAGCATTAAATGAAGAAAGAAAGAGTGGAGTATCATATCATGATACCGTATCATAATAAATGCTATGCTACTTTGTATCATGCATGACAATAAATAGAGTACTACATGATACTACTATATGATACTATGCATTACGGAGGTAAGTATCATACACTAGTATCATATGCATGATACTAGTATATGATACTCCCCATTACAACCAGCCTAAGCAGAAATATACTACTATTTATTCCTTATAGCCTGCTGACTCAGCTCTATTGTACTTGCTCTAAGCACATCTAAGCACTTGCTAGCACCCCCTTGACCGTGGACCTTGACAGTGTACGTCACCTTGTGTCTCATAATTTTCCTCGTCATCATCTGAGTCCTAGAAGATCTCACCCACATCATCATTAGCATGCAGCCGCCTTGATAGACAACGTGCGCAGAAGGAGTAGAGGCGACTGGGGACACACCACCACCACGTTGTGGGCACTCCGTATGTGCTCGTGTGCGTGCAGCATGCGTGTTTTCCATCGGTGCTAGCTCTAAGGCCGAGGTTGCGGTCGTCTTCGTCTCCGACTAGTAGTTGAGCAACAACGACAAAGTGGTGCTGCAAGAGATGCGTATGCGCCGTTGCATGTGAGCTTCGTCGTAGCACGACGAACCGGACGTCGCCGCGGATGGCGCACGCCTCCATGCAGCCGAGTGTGTGCGCATGCATGTGTTATTCACGTGCATTCTGCGGCCGAGCGTGTGTGCATGCACGTCTTGTGTACGTGCGTTGTGTGCTCCATGCTGTGCGCGTATGTGCATGAGTTGGATCGGATGGAGTTAGTGCGTTGGCTTGTGTACATATTTTAGAGTGTAGATTCACTCATTTTGTTTCGTATGTAGTCCCTTATTGAAATATCTAAAAAGACTTATATTTGGGAACAGAGGGAGTATAAAACATCTTCAACTTAGCATCATGATGTACTGTTTCTAGTGGTTAGCAAAAAGTTCATGTTCTTTTAGTTGTTTATAGGTGGGCAGGCGGCAAAAAACAGGGGAAAATGCGCAAGGTTCCTTGCAGACGCTCCACCGCGAGGTTCCTTGCTCCTCCTCGATCGTCGGGAATCTATGCTCTTTAACTCTTTTCTTTTACGTGAGCTTTGTTCATCCTTTTCCCAACACGCGAGACATCTAGCATCAAGGTGCACGTGTCATGCAAGAAAATGGAGATAATCAGATAAGCAGTGCGTAAGTGAGTCATGCGGGGGAGGGGAGGAAGCGGGGGGAAACCCTTTTCCGTAAGTGAGTCATGCACTTTGATGGCACCTACGCAATATTTTTTCTCCTCGATGGCACGTGAATGGCACGTGAATAGTGCACGTACTCAACAATGGAGCACAGGATGGTAGCAATGACATGGTCAGCCCTTTTTTGGAGAGAGTATGTACTACTAGTAAATAACTTTGATGTGTCCCGTCAACTCGCAGAACGACGAGAAGCTTGATTACGCCTTCTCCCTTGCCAATGTGTGCGTGGTGGCTCGCAGCACGAGGAGAAACTTTTGCTTACAAGTGGTGGACGTGCAATAGTTCATTTGGTGTCAGATTGCCAGAAGCACTACTGTAGAACCATCGACTTCCGGAAGAGGCGAAGAGCCAAGCGCAAGGTCACCTACTAACCTTAGGCTAGGCGTAGTGGGAGTAACATAAGTAGATGTACCTCCTTTTTTTATTCTAGAAACAACCACACACGAATATCAAGGTGCTGGTTACATAGAACAAATTTCCCGCAGTCCGTGCTCAGCCCTCCTCTATCTCTCTTCTCAGCCAGCCAGCGGACGCGCGGAGCCCATCATCTGTTTGCTCACATGCGGCCCCACATGTCAATGAAAACGCAAGAGGACCCACTGAACCTGCGCATCTTTCACCTCGACGTGCTGGTGATGAAAAACAAATCCAAGAAAGATCTTCGGTGGCCGCTTTTGGAGTTACTCAAGAGTAGTAAGATTCTATTTACAGTTTAACCCAAGATGCACATCTCGTGGCTTCAACTACCACTCTATTTTCTTTCATGACACGACCTGGATGTTGGATATCCCATGTGTCGGCAAAAGGAGGAAGAACCCGACCAAATCTTCTGTTGTGCTCTCGGATTAGACTAGTTGTGCTAACTTAAAATTTTTATTGTGTACTCCCTCCGTTCCAAAATACTTGACTTTCATTTGTCCAAAAATGGATGTACCTATATACTAAAACATGTCTAGATACATATATATTTTGACAAATAGAAGGCATGTATTGTGCAACGGAGGGAGTAGAATGGATGCAAGTTTTTGTATTGGGAAGAAGAGTACATCCATATATCGATAGAGCGCAATTTAGTAGATGTTCTATCACTTTTAGCTAGCACAGAGGCTATAGATGAGATTAGTGCACTTGTTGATACTCCTACTTGGTATGCGTGTTGCTTCTTAGACGCAGAGAAAAACGGACCAGAGGGAGTACTAGAATAGAGGCTAGACATGAGATTAGATGCGAGGAAGCAACGTCTACTTCTTTACACTCGAAGAAGAAAGAAGCACGCAAGATCGAGCCTCCGCAGATCAACAATGAATGCATCAAGAAGGCACTAATCCAACTTACAGGAGTAGTAAAATGTATTCTTGTGGTTCTTGTTTTCTTTGGTCTTGCTTTTCTAGTCAAAATTATCGTTGGAGTTCGTGCAAAACGGAGGTCCGTTTGTGGTCGTGCGTTGCAGTTGACCTTACAAGTGGGACCGCAGTTAAGGAAACCGACTATCGGCAAACCCCCACCTCGCCCGCCGCGCGATGGCTGAGTTAGAGAAACAATGAGGTTGAAGAGATTGCTCTAGCACGGACTCCAAGAAATATGGTGTCAGATGGAAGTCGTGCTGGTGGCGTGTGCCGTACTCCTGGATGTGAATGCTTGTTCTGGCCCATGCCACCCTACTACTCCTACTACTTACTATATAGTACTACTAGTACTGTATCGAGGATTCGAGGTGCTGGTTACGTAGTACAATATGGCTACAGTAAAAACACCCGCACAACGCGCGAAGCATGTGAAGCTAGTACAAATAGTGTACTACTATTGTTGATTGGCCTCATCCGATAACCTGTTGCAATGCATGTACAATTATGTATTCAGAAAATATTTTTTTGCCTCGTCGCACCACTCACTCACAGAAGAGACTCGAAAGCCATTCATAAATTTAGTAAGTTTATCACAGGCATATCATTTTATTACATACAACAGATCATCAACCCACATCAATCGACAACGAGATACATTATAAATACTAAAGTTTTCACCACACAACAAATAACAAGCAATGAAATGAACTTCAACTCAACTATTCCTTGGCGTTGGAAACGCTTGCTTTGAACCACAAGTGATTCTCTGGGACGGGCCATCCATTGTCGATCTGGAGACCAATGCAGGATTGATCATCCAGGCTGAAGCGGCCTACTATATCAGTACCAGGGTAGGGAACCACCCAAATGTCCGAGGTATAGACGCAGTTGCTTCTCATAAATGGTAGTAACATTGTGTCAATAGCAGTTGGATCGCCTTTCACCATCATTGGATAGTTTTGTCCAAGGAAGAGCGAGTTTTCACCAAGACTATCAATTCTGTAACAGGGAGAAGGAGTTGGCGCTAGCACACTAGTATCCATCCTGAATACCATGCAATGGGTGTTGGAATAGGTCCGGAGAGTGCGACCATGGGAGACTACACCTGCTTCCTTAGCAGTAACATCATCAGTGGGCTGTATACACACAAGAAGAGGTGATCCATCGGAATTAGTTGCCAGGCGCCACAAAGTATATGGGCGCTGCTCGTCCTCATGCTCGTGATCATCACCATCGTCATCTCCCCCTTGGTTATAAAATTTTCAAGTATGGGTGGTGGAATGGTCACAGGACCTTGGAAACACAAGAAGAAGGTTAATTAGTAAAGGGAAACTTGCTAACCTGCATGCATGTGGATGAAACAATTATAATTATGGTGGAAGACAAACATACCGAAACTACGAGGATTCCATGCAAAAACAGTGCCACGAGTGGTGGCAGCAAACACAAGGCCCTTGTATTCAATTGCATCACAGTACTCATCCGTGTACAGAAACTGATTTTTGAGCAATATCCATCGAGTCAAACCACGAAGGACGGCAACAAGCTTGTCGAAGATAGCAACAACTTCATAGTTGTTGTAATTCCAAGAGAGGTTGGGAACTCGACAAATTAGTATCTTCCATAGAAGATAGTCACCATGATTATATTTGAACGTGTGTACAATACCGGTGTGCTCAACCTCTGGGCAGTCTGCTGAGATTTTTGGAAGTGGAACCCGGTCACGAGTGTACACATTCACAAGTTCCCACTCGCAGTTGGACCCAATGTAAACAACCCAATCTCCATTTGCGCCTGCCCAAGCCTTGCCCTCAAGCGATGGCATCTTAACATCATACGTATCATTATCAAGCGACGTCAACTTGCACAGGGTGAGGCCTCCGTCGTGACGGCACCAGTCATCAGGGTCATAGCGAAGAAGATAGGGGAGATCAAACCGCTCCTTGACTCTTGGGTTCCTTGTAATGATGTTATTAGTTGAGTCAAGAATGGGCTTGAACGAACCTGCCATGCTAGCCGAGGTGATGACGTCGCACCGATCAATGAGATCCTCCACCACGTCATCTTTCAGATCGGGGCAAGAATAACGGGGTCGTTTCTATCCTGTTCGCTCCATGGAGAAGATGATCGAACAATGGCAGAAGAAAGGGTGAAGGGCTGAAGGAAAATGGAGGAGGGAGAGAAAGAGCGTGCAATAGCAGTTCCAAATCAAGAAGGAAAGGCGAAGAGTCGGCGGACGGTTGCCAGTTTGCCACGGTTCACGAAGGGGCGCCCCGGCCTACACGTCGGTTCGAAAACACTCCTACTACTCGTTGTCATCTGACTGATATGTTGGAACGGGACCACATGTCAACGAAACATGGTGTGTAATTTCTCGTGCGAAATGCGATCTGGTCGCGTTGGCCCGAGGTGCCGCATTAGTTTTTTTTTTGAAAGTTTGCCGCATTAGTTATCGACCTTTATTTTTTTAACATCCAATCTGAATGGATAGCTCTCGTGGTCATCACACATGAGCGGATATAGTGATGGTTGATTCGCCCGAGCAACTTATTACTGTGGGAATATGGGAGTACTAGCGGATTTAAGGAATGGAGAAATGATGGTTGCTTCGTCCGAGCAACTTACTGTGGCGAAGGTGGGGCTCTGTGATTTGACTACTCACTAGTCATTACTACTGCGGCGCAACGACCGGGGTGAATCTTTCCCTGAAGTTGTGTTGTGCACTCAATATTGCTGCATGGCAGGTGGAGCCGGATGAAGGATGTCCAACATGTCGGCGAAATGAAGTTGAATTGTTTCTGGCATTGCTATCAATCCTTCAGGATTTGTTTATATGTACGCATAATTTTGATGAAATTGTACTGTGATGCTATGAAGGTTTCAACTCTGGTTCCCGCAGGAAAAAAAAGGTTTCAACTTAGGATACATGTGTCTTGCCTCGAGATTATCTCGTTACAACATTCGATCAAATACAAATGAAACTACCATGGCTAATGCATCTCAATGGTTTGCAGATCAGCGTCAATATTCACATCACAACTGAAGACAAAGTTGTGAGAAGGTGTACAAATAAAGAAAAATATATAATTGATCGATGTTGTTCGTAGGCATGGCTCCATTTCCTTGGCATATTGTTCATTGCTTGGCAGGTAGTTTCACCGTAGCCAAAAAAGAGGTGTATGAAGGACACCACAATCCGATCATTTTGTGCAGCTCCACTAAAATCGGGTGGACCATCCCTGCTTGCAAAGATATCCAGTCAGTGTGATTACAATAATAGTGGAACTAGATGATGAAACATAACACACATAAATAGAAGCCGATCACCTCTACGATCTCTCTTTAGGACTAACTTCTTGTTGGAGAAGATTAGGCATGGAGTTGGATGAGGAGGATAGCAAAACCAATCTCCCTTTCCGCAGTCCCACAGAAATGTAAAAACATTGCCCGTGTGACATTTTGGCGGAACTGCACAAAACACTCTTCAGAAAAGTGATTTGTGCAGTTCACCAAAAGGTCGCAATAGCAACAAGGTGAAAATGGATAGCCCTGTTTGCAGAAGGAGGTCGAAAGGAAACAATTACTTCCCAATAACACGAGTTGAAGACACATACGCCGACAAAAAAGAAGCATGTTCCATGTAAAAAGGGAAAGATAGCACATGGTGGTTTATCAAAAATGGTTTGAGGACAAGATTGCAAGATGGAAAGTACGCCGGCCGAGATACAATTTAAGCAAACAACTAAAGAAGATCCACATGCAGTAACATGGGAAGATGGGAAGTGGAGCAAGGCCGGAGGAAGCTGTACCTGAGGGTCGTCGAGATGTTACTAGGAGGGCGCCGGCGGCCGGGATCTGCCCATACTGCGGCAGCGAGCAAGTGGCGAAGGCCCTACCGCGCCGGAGCTTGGTCAGAGAGAATGGCGGGTACCGCAGATCGGGACGAGCTACCTCAACACCGTCGAACGGAGAGACGATGCACATCTTCCCTCTCCACTGGTGGATGGGATGCAGCCAGATCACTGACCAACGCTGAGAGAGAGGCCACGACGGCCTTGTGTGATATTGTGTGACGAGACTCACGAGAGACAAACCCATTTTTCCATTTTCCCCACGACAATCGTTTTATAATGTAGGCGTGGTACCTGACCCTCCTTCGTGTAAACAACCGCTACACGTGTCAAATTATCACGTGGGCTGCCTTTTCGTACAGAAACAAACTCCACTGTGTACCAGCGCGGGTGTGGCCGGGAACGAGACGTGAGTACGTGTGTCCTGCGTGCACTTCTTCTTTAGGTGCAGGTACGTACGTGGGTGGGTGTGAGAGAGATGGTTTGTGCGAAACAGAGGCAATGTGTTGATGATATCTCAATCAGAAAAATGTAACATATGCAATGTGTGTGAAATGGAGTCATGGACGTGAGATATCGATAGAATTGAAAACATGGATGAAGTGTGTGGCTGCGCGATCGATAAAGAGTGCCATCAAATTTGTGTTTGCCCACGTCAAAGATACAGGGCGGCTGGCCTACTGGAATTTGAGAGGGCAGAGGTGCAGTTCTTCTCCATGGCATGGATACCTACCTACAACGTTCGACTATCGGTGTGGGGGGGGGGTAGAGACCGGTCGACTAGTATACGTGTGGGGAAGAAGAGAGACCTAGCTATGTATTGAGGGAGATCGACCGACATCCATGGATATGTGTAGCAGAGGAATAAGGTTGGGAAAAAGACAAAGGTAGAGCGTCGGAGGGTTGGTGGTGGAGTGGCGTCTCACAAATGGTGGGAGAGGCCTGCTAGACAAATGGAGGGTATGAGTGCAATATCAATAAGAGAGGGCGGGGGATGTCTGTCTGTCTATGCATGTGCGTGTGAGAGACGGGTCGGGGGGTATTCAAGGATGATGAGGGGAGAAGATATGGTTGTGGTAAGCATGCGTAACTACATAGGAAGATCAACTGTCGTGTGTCCGAGAAAAGGAGAGACATAACTAGCGAGGTAAGTGTATTGGTGCTTGGTGAAAACGAATTATAGTCGACCTGGCTATATGTAGGGAGATCAGTTCATATACACGCCTGCATGTGTTAGAAGCAAATAAGGCCCGGAGAGGCAGACGGGGGGAGAGGGTGTGGCTAGGAGGTGGTGCGAGAGGCCTACCATGTCGAGGGGGGAGGAGTGGGCGAGCATGTGATTAATGAAAAGAGGGGCGGGAGTGTGCACCTGCGTGGAATCGTATTGGACATATGGGGGCATGGACGGTGAGAAGAGAAGAGGGGAAGTATATATGTGTTTGTTGTAGGACACTTGGCTAGAGAGGTATATCGACCGGTGTGTGCCAGAAAGAAGGAGCCGGGGGCCTACACACACCGCTGGTGGACGACCAAAAGATAAATAATGAACGTGTGCGATGGAGGGGACGCTAAGGGTGTGTGAGGGGGGCGGGCGTGTGCATGCACGATAGAAAGTTAGCGCTAGCTAGCTACAAATAGAAGAGGATCATGAAGGTGTAAAAGACGAACAAAGATCATAATTCTTTATAAAAAGGTGGATACGGATACTTGAAGAAGATATCACAATGTAGAACAGTGATTATAATTTGGGCTAATGTGTGGCTTTTGCAACTCAGGTCTAAATACTTGTCATAATGTAGGGGGCGGGGCACTATACTTTGTGTGATAAACACGGTGTACGTATGGAACATGGTTTAGATTATGAATATATAGTTAGTACATCAAATGTACTATTATTTGGAATCAACATCAAGTGTATTCAAAAAATAGAATTCGAGTTCATGTAGTACACATAGTTCATATCTATCTCTATAGTAATCATGTGGTGTGTTATTAAGGTAATACATGAATGATGGTTGAAGTTGGCAACAATCATGATTGTAGATTCTTATTGAAATAGCGAAACGAATTCAAATTTAGTTCGAATTGCAGCGGTAGTATAGACATTTGGAATGCACTAAAATGTTGGTATGAGTAGGTTACATGCATTATACAGCAAGCGAAAAAAATTAATCGGACATAACATGGACTCATACTCCCTCCTTCCATCTATATAGGGCGTAATGAGATTTTTAAGACCGCCTTTGACTATTGACAAGATTAATAGTACATGACATGCACAATGTGAAAATTATATCATTGAAAGAACCTTTCACAGACGAAGTTAACGTGTGCTTTGTGTAAGTTGCATGTCATATACCATTGCTCTAATATTTGGTCAAAGTTAGCATCGAGAAACGCATTAGGCCCTATATAGATGGAAGGAGGGAGTAGCTTTGAATAGCATTTGTATAGTAAAACGGGGCAAGACTCTCTCTTTGTGTGGTGTGAATAGTTTTATTTTTTTTGTTTTCTTTTTGGTTGAGGGAAGTGCAAATTGATTTGGTACGTACAAGTACAATATTACTACACATTAGGCTTGTCCCTAAAATTCAACCCGCGTCTTGTTATATCCCGAAAATTCAGATATCATGCTCCCAAAACTGGCGCCTTCACAACCCGCGCCTTGCTATCCCGAAATTACAACACGCGCGAAAACTCCCTCCAGCTGCCAAATCCCGACACGCGAAATCCCCCTTCTAACCCTGAGCCGAAAGGGCTGCTAGTTCAAATCGGTGGGGGGTACTTTTGTAACACACCCTACATTTTGGACAAGCGCGTCCCTAAGTCATGCTTCACCCCCTCCCATCGCCCTCTTTTCGCCATTTAAATCCTGGGCCGCCATAACCTCTCCGCTCCAGCCGCGAAACCCCACCCTCCTCCGTCCGCCACATCACCGCTGCCCAGCCGGAGCCTCTTCCCCGACGACGTCGTCCACCGCAACAGCTCACGTCCCTCGTCCACCTCCCCGGATGAGGATCCATCGTCCATATCGCCGTCCAGCCGGTTCAGCCGCCCCGTCCTCCACCTCCAAGGAGCTGCTCCAACGATCGCCTCGTCTATCGTGGCTGCTCCATCCCCACAGCGCCGCCTTAACCTGGTCCACCGGAACCGCAACATCCTCACCGACTCCTCGGACGAAGCCGAGGCCTACTCGGCGCCACCAAAGAGGTTGTACACTCATCGCATCGCACCTTCTCCTTAACTCGACCTCCCGGTGCCGACGATGCTCCATCACGCACCCCCATGGAGCGGCTACCTTGAAGCCAGCACCGCGGGCGACATCTTGATACGTCTCCAACGTATCTATAATTTTTGATTGCTCCATGCTACTTTATCTACTGTTTTGGACTATATTGGGCTTTATTTTCCACTTTTATATTATTTTTTGGACTAACCTATTAACCGGAGGCCCAGCCCAGAATTGTTGTTTTTTTGCCTATTTCAGTGTTTCGAAGAAACGGAATATCAAACAGAGTCCAAACAGAATAAAACCTTCGGGAACATGATTTTCTCACCGAACATGATCCAGGGGACTTGGACCCTACTCCAAGAAGTAACCGAGGAGGTCACAAGGGTGGGGGGCGCCCCCCTGGGCACGCCCCCCCTACCTCGTGGGCCCCCTGTTGCTCCACCGACATACTCCTTCCTCCAATATATACCTACGTACCCCCGACAGATCAGAAGAGGAGCCAAAAACCTAATTCCACCGCCGCAACTTTCTGTATCCACGAGATCCCATCTTGGGGCCTGTTCCGGAGCTCCGCCGGAGGGGGCATCTACCATGGAGGGCTTCTACATCAACACCATAGCCTCTCTGATGAAGTGTGAGTAGTTTACTTCAGACCTTCGGGTCCATAGCTAGTAGCTAGATGGCTTCTTCTCTCTTTTTGGATCTCAATACAATGTTCTCCCCCTCTCTTGTGGAGAACTATTCGATCTAATCTTCTTTTTGCGGTGTGTTTGTTGAGACCGATGAATTGTGGGTTTATGATCCAGATTATCTATGGAAAATATTTGAATCTTCTCTGAATTCTTTTATGTATGATTGAGTTATCTTTGCAAGTCTCTTCGAATTATCCGTTTGGTTTGGCCAACTAGATTGGTAGTTCTTGCAATGGGAGTAGTGCTTAGCTTTGGGTTCGATCTTGCGGTGTCCTTATCCAGTGACAGAAAGGGTTGCAAGGCACGTATTGTATTGTTTCCATCGAGGATAACAAGATGGGGTTTTTATCATATTGCATGAATTTATCCCTCTACATCATGTCATCTTGCTTAAGGCGTTACTCTGTTTTAACATAATACTCTAGATGCATGCTGGATAGTGGTCGATGAGTGGAGTAATAGTAGTAGATGCAGAATCGTTTCGATCTACTTGTCTCGAACGTGATGCCTATATACATGATCATTGCCTAGATATGTTCATAAGTATGCTCAATTCTGTCAATTGCTTAACAATAATTTGTTCACCCATCGTAGAATACTTATGCTCTTGAGAGAAGGCTCTAGTGAAACCTATGGCCCCGGGGTCTATTCTCATCATATCAATATCTATCACTTTATTATTTGCTTTGGCTTTACTTTGCCTTTTACTTTTCACTTTGCATCTATCTATCAAAAATACCAAAAATATTATTTATCATCTCTATCAGATCTCACCCTCGTAAGTGACCGTGAAGGGATTGACAACCCCTAATCGCGTTGGTTGCGAGTAGCTATCGTTTTGTGTAGGTACGAGGGACTTGTGCATGGTCTCCTACTGGATTGATACCTTGGTTCTCAAAACCGAGGGAAATACTTATGCTACTTTACTGCATCATCCTCTCCTCTTCGGGGAAAACCAACGCAGTGCTCAAGAGGTAGCACATCTCCACGATGGCTCTCCCCCAGTGCGAGGCCCCTTCAGCGGCGGCGTCCATACCAGCCAGATCTGCTGCTGCTGCTCTGGCTCTCGCTCGCTCGCTCACTCACGTTGCTGCTGCTGCTCCGGCTCTCGCTCGATCGCTCGCTCGCCCAGCTGCTGCTACTGCTCTCCCCCTCGCTCGTGTTGCTGCTCTGCTCCGATTAAGCCACACTTCAGTCGACTGAATTGACTTTTGGGTCAGTCAATTTTCAGGGGTTGGGGGGGGCTCGCCGGAGTTAAGGAAGAACCACCCACAGCGGGGACGGGGGCTCGCCGAAGAGGTACCCCACTATCTATCTTAGGGTTCAGGGTGGGGGCGGGGGGCCTAGAGGGTTGGCCAGGGCGGCAGTGGCGAGTTGTTTCGGGGTGGTGAGGTGGCGCTGGGGCCGGTGGTTCGGCCGGTGGTGGCTGGCGGCTCAGGGGGGTGCAGGTTGAAGATGAACTGCAGCCCCCCCCCCCTAAACTACATGTCAAGTGCCTCTCTGCTACCATTGCGTTCAGTTTCGACAGTAGCATTCAGATTCCACAGTAAATTTCAGTTTTGATAGTTAAGTTCAGAGTCAACATTTTTTACCTCATCTGTTGTAGTCAGGTGGTTTTTGGTGATGTTAATTTTACATCCATTTTACATCATCTATTGGAGATGCTATTAGAATCCCACTTGAGATTGACGATGTCTGTCTTGTGCTACTTCAGCCTTGACGTCTTACGGCTCACCGGAGCTGCTCCAACGACAGAACGATCCATCACAACAGAGCAGTGCCCTGGACGCCGTCTACAGATTCCTCAGATCTTCCTCCACACCTCTGACAGCCACCTCTGCCTCAACTACTTCAGCGACCAACCCAATGATGCTGAGGTCGACATGGCTACGGCAAAGAGGTTGTACACTTGTTGCATCACTTATTACTATACATTCACGTCGATCCATTAGGGCTATTTTGGTTTAACGGAAAAACATAGCAATAGGGAATTTTCCAATGGCACTCTACTATTCAATTATTCATGCATTTTGTTGAAAGGAATGAAGCAAAACATCCACCTGGACCTACTTTTCAAAATCCTATGCATGAAAACAAGACCAAGTGCATTAGTGCCAGAATAACATTCTAACTGTACACGCTTTCATATGGTTTCTCTTTATTTTGGCCATGTTTCTTTGCATTCCTCTGCTCTTCCAATTCCTGTAAACCAAACACCCAAGTTGACAGAAATCCTGTGTTTACAAATGCTCTGTTTACCGTGTGCATTTTCCTATCCTATTTCGGTGTTTCTACTATCCCTGCGTTTTAAGAATCATGCAAGCTAATTGAGCGCTTACAGAATTACTTCAGTTACAGGTACGTGTCGAAGGGAACTTTGTGTGGTTTGTCTTGCTCCTGCCGCGACGTCGTCCACCTCACCTGAGCTGCTCCATCGACAGAAGCATCCACCAAACCAGACATCACAACTCCTGACCGTCTTTCGCCGCCTCAGATCTCCTTCCCTGCCGCCGGCACCCATCCCAACGGCGTCACCATCATCGACTCAGCAGATGAACCTGAGGAGTACACGAGTCCACAAGAGAGGTCGCACTCTTTTGTTTCTGCTTATGTTATGCATTGCTTAAACTTACCTGCTACTTTATCGTCCACTTCAGCTCTTGGACTCCCAACTCAGGTCCAAATTAATGTTCAAACTTGAGTTCTAAATTAGTTGTGGGGCACATATCGAGGCAGCAATGAATAGTATGTCTGTCTAATATCTGGTTCACCTACGGTATGCCTATGTTGTTCATCTTGGGTGGGAAACAAATAGTAAAGCAATCATCATCTATCTTTTTACTAATTTAAAGCAATCATCAGCCTGCTATCATTATTTTTGGATCCATCTACTGGTTGTTACCATCACTCTAAATTTCTGCATGCTCTCCTTACATAATCTCACCATATTTTTTCGTATGCATGTCAGATATTGTACACAGTCATGCTGAACATGTAGAGAAAAAGAGAAGTGTTTTGCGCGGCAATACAATGTCATGCAGACATCGCTCCATGGTGGGTTCAATGGCAAACCCTCCCCACCCCTCTCCAGATTGTAATCCAGAGGAAGATATCTGTTCTGAGGCGGATTCAAACGCCGCTGACCACTCCTATTTACCCCCCAAGGTGTTTGCTCTACCTTGGCATGATGATGTTAGTCATATCATGCATATGTTGCCTTGTAGTGCCTACTTTTGACATCATATATGTCATCTGCTTAGTTTAGACATGTTCTGTAATGCCACATGTTTAGTTTCTATATCATATATGGGAATTATGCAGTCTCATGTCTTTTAGCCAGCCATAATATATGTGAAATGTGCAATGCCATCCTGTTTAACCAGGCATCATATATTTGAATGATATCTTGCCCATCCTTTTATTCATTACATTTCCATTTGTTGACAATGTTTGTACATTAAACTATTCTTCCTGTGAATCAGCCATTTGGGTGGGAGATGGAAAAATCTGGAGTGAAAACAAGGCCTTCAGAGCAGATAGTGCTACCTGTCGAAGAAGATCTCTTGTTGGGTCCCGATAGCTCCTCAGAGATGGATTCAGAGATAGATGACCAGTCCTATTCCCCTACTGAGGTGTATGCTTTAACTTGGCACGGTTATACTACTCATATTATGCATACGGTGTCTTGCATTGCATAGTTTAGACATCATATACACAATATTCAACACCATGTTCTTAATTCAGACATCATATCGAATGCCCTCTATTTAGCATATAAATCACATATGTGAATTAAATGATGTGATCCTGATTACTTAGATAACATGTAGGTGAATTATGTCATGCGATCCTGTTTAGTTATTCATCATATCTTTGAATTATGTTATGCTATGCTATCCAGTTTAGATAGACATCATATATGTGAAATTATGTCATGCTATCCGTTTTAGTTAAACAATATACATGTCAACTATTTCATGCCCTCTTTTTTCCACATTATCTATTGCATCTGTCTCTCATACAATGTCTGTACATTCAACTATGTTTCCTGTTTATCAGCCATTTGAATTGGAGCGGGTGATGCCAGTATCTAGCGGAATAAAAACACGGTCTTCAAATAAAACAGTGCTACCTCTTGGTGGAGATAGCACCCCGGATGTACATGCACAAGAACCAGCCCTACCACACATAACCCAAACTCTCGCAGATTGTACCCCTACTGTGATGGACAGAGAACCAGCTTCACCCAATCTAACCCCAACCCCAACCGATAGTAACCCAGTTCCTGTTGACACAGCACCATCTCCACCACAGAGCTCCCAAACAAGAGTAGTTAGTAAGGCAGCTCCAGTGCCCAAAGGGCCAGTACTATCACGGTGAACCCCAACTCCACCAGTTAGTACGCCTATTCCCGTGGAGGAAGCACAACCAGCCAGTCATAGTTTAGCATCTATCGCATTTGATGTTGTTAAATCGTATGTGCGTATCTTCCCATCTTGGAAATATTATACTAAACATGAAGGAAAATGCCAGTTACAGGTGTTTGTCCAGGAGTTATGTGTAAGTAATGTTATTCATGGCAATTACTTTGCTTCGTCCCATACATCCTACCTCCATGATGGTTATAATACAACAAATTTTCCCATTTTTCTCTATAGAGAAGGACCGATTTGGATACTCAGGATGAGGTAACCTGTGCTAATACCTCTGCTATCTTCAAGAATGCTTGGTGGCAGTATCGGAATTACCTGAAGAAAACGTACTTCACCGGCAAAGAAACTCATCAAATTCCCTTACGTTCTCCTAAGACACATTTACTGGACGATGACTGGGAACGCCTTGTTCTGTACTGGTCCCGAACCAAGAATGTGGCAAGGTCTATGAGCTCATTTTCTATTTGAAGTATTATATTCTTGCGTCTTACTGTACTCTGTTCATGTAGAACAAGTGCCTAAACCTGAAGAACAACTGTTCTAATTTAAGATTCCATTGCTATCATAGTTCAAAAAAGTGCTAGGCGTTAATTGTGCGTTTTGCCACCACCTTGCACTTTACTGACCAAAGTGCATGCTTATGCGCAGTTATGCATAGATTAAGCGTAGTTATGTGCAATGCGTTTTGCCAACGCCTAGAGCCTAGGCACGCTTAAGCGCTCGCTTAGGCGCGCCTTTTTTAACTATGATTGCTTTGCTCTTGTATCACTGTGTTTACCGATACAAACTTATTTTTAAATTGAAGGATCCAATCAAAACTCCAATGGCACAGCAGGTATGTTTACGCATGTTTCTTTAACAGGTTTGCTCTTATCAATAGCTCTTTTGATTTCAATTTCAATTGTGTATACAGTTGACTTTCATATCATGCACATTACTAGCATCACAACAGAGCCAATAGTGTTGTTGTACATGTAGACCCGTGGTACCCATCTGAAATCTTGTTGTGCCGTGTAGTTTCCCACGCTTTGTATTCTTTCACTGCTGCTTTGTCTTGAACTGATATGATTTGAACCGTGTCTCTATTTTGATTTGGCAAGACAATGCAGTGACCATAGGACATAGATATATGTTTGTTTGATGCTTTTATTATGTACTAGTACTTGGCAATAGAAGACTTGGTAGTTTAATCCTGTCAGCCGTACTAATGAACTGGTTCACCGAAATGAGTTTCATATACTAGTACATGCTAAACTTGTTATGTGTCTGCTTGTTTCTTCTTTTAGAATGCTAACAGAATATTGGGGAAGAGTGCCTTATTAAGCAATGGTAAAGGAAGTAATACAGATAAGGTTCAGGATAGTGACACATCCTTGTTGGTCTCCAACAAAGCTGATAAAACAGCTAAGGAAGACTATCTTGAAGACAGCGAGACAACCCCAAAGTCCTGTCTTGGTTTAGTGTTCGAGTTACTGGCCACTACCGCTTGCACAAGCTATTCAAACTCACTGTCTGAATCAGTTCGGTTTCTTGAGTCTCAACTACAAGATGAAAGACATCGATCAGCTGTGCTGCAACAAGAAGCGGAAGGACTGCGGAAGTCCCTAGAGCATTCAGATGCATACTTTCTGGTGCAACAGCAAGCGTTGGAGGATTCTAGCGCCAAACAGGACAAAGCTAATCAGCTTGCTAAGCTTATTGCCAGCATGGTGGATACTGAGGATAACGTTTCTTGAGCTCTTCTGAAGTTGTTTCAGTTATGCTCTTGTTTTGCTGCCGCGTTTATTTGCACTAGAGGCCAATTTTGACGGCCAGTGTATGTAATATGCTGCTTTGTTCCCTATATTTGCACTGGTGGCGAACTTTGATGCCCAGTGGATGTAATATGTGTAATAGCGGTAATAGGCTAGCCTTAATTGCTTGCTTATTTATTTCCTTATTGTCTTGTTTAGTTGTTTGCTTGTAGTCACTACAGTTCTTTTTCTGTGTTTTTCTAGTGGCCACAATAGCCTAATTTTGGTAACTAGGCCAAAATAATCATGGCAACACACGGACTGTTGTAACCATGGGCCTCCTGCATGCCGTATGATCCATGGGCCTTCATTCGGCCATAGGACCATTGGCCTTCTATACGGGCAGTAGGATCCATCGACCTTCTATATGGGCCTTAGGGATCAATGGGCCTTCTACGGGCCGTAGGGTCCATGGGCCTTCTACGGGCCGTACGATCCATGGGCCTTCTACGGGTCGTACTATCCATGGGCCTCATACGAGCCGTAGGATCCATGGGCCTTCTACCGGGTGTATCATCATTTCGCCGATCATGGGCCATACTATTCATGGACTATAACGGGCCGTTAATAGGCCGTATTTGATAACTCTATGAAAACAGCCCAACGGTTTTTTACATGAAAATGGCCCAACTTATTAACGGCCCGCAAACGGGCCGACTGTAACGATGGGCTGAATTTGGCCCACAAGCAGAAAATGACAGTAACGGGTCGTATGTAACCGAATGTTGCAAGTGAGCCCAAGAATCAATGGGCCCTGAGAAGGCCGAAAGATAACTTGGATGGAAATGACCCAATGGAATAACGGGCCGTTAATGGGTATAAAGTGATACACTGTTCATTACGGGCGAGTTTCACCATGGGCCGTTAATGGGCCAAGAGTTCCAAAGGTCCTCATATGGGCCAAAAGAAGTCATGGGCCACACATGGGCCGGAAGTTAAAACGGGCTGAATAATATTGGACGGCCCAGATGACGCTACTGGGCCTAATTCGGATAGGGCATAACGGGCCCTGGGTTAGCGGGCTGTAAATGGGCTATATGCGAACAGGCCGTTAACAGGCTTTCCATGGGCCGGCCCGCCACCTTTTGACCAAGTTAAATGGGCCGGCCTTTTCACAGGAATGGGCCTCTGGGCCGTGCCACATGTCGCCGTATCATAGGCGCCTTCGGTCCAATGAGCGGATGACATCTGTCTGAACGATGAGCCGACACGTGTTTCCTCCAGCCAATGATGATTTTACACGTGGAAAATCCCCATTGGTCGGGGTTGTTAACGGGTTATCGGATCCAAAACCCGACCCATAGCTTAACGGTGTTCTGTTACGGTGGATGCCACGTGTTGGTCACCCTTGATGAAAGCACTTCTGTGACGCACGATTTATCGTCATGGAAGTGGACACTTCCGTGATGATAATTTTAGTAATGTCATGGAACACTTCTATGACAGCACAGGTATGACTATCTTGATTCTGTCATAAATTTGTCATGGATGTACATGCATGACAAAAAACGCGACCTACTGTGACAAACACGTATCATCACGGAAGTGTATTTTTTTGTAGTGTTGCCTTCCACGCAAAGGAGAGTCCCATCCGTACATGAGATGAAGTCTTTAATCTTGTATCTTCATAGTCCAATAGTGCGACCAAAGTATATAGTCCGGCTGTCCGAGGACCCCTTAATCCTGGACTCCCTAAATAGCCCCTGAACCAGGCTTCAATGACGATGAGTCCGGCGCACAGATTGTCTTCAACATTGCAAGGCAGGTTCTTCTCCAAATTCTCTAGAGTACTTGTTGTAACGAGCAGTGTCCGGCTTCCCATCAATGTTGCACTCCTCGGCTTCTGTGATGCAATAATGGCCATCTCCACGTGTCGAGCGAAATGCGAGAAGTCAGGGCATTTTTACATTTGCCACCCTGACCATGTAAGTAAACCGCCTATTTAAAGAGATGGGGATCCTCATATCCAAATCACACCATCCTTCCCTAACGAGCATCCACCAGAGCGCGCCCGGAAGAAACCATTCCATCATGGTCGACCGTCGCAACTCCTCCTCTCGCACCCGTAGCACTAAGCCACGCGACTGGGAGAAGTGTTCTGTTCCCCATAGCCGATTGGTAGAGTTGCAGACCCACGGGTTTCTCCCGCCCGCATACATGGTCCCCGTTCGAGCCGGACTAGCCACCTATAATGGAGGGGAGCAACGGAGAGTTTTCCGAACCCATCCAAGGGGGAGCGGGTATGCCTTGTTGATAAGTCTCCAACGTATCTATAATTTTTGATTGTTCCATGCTGGTATATTACCCCTGTTGGATGTTTATGGGCTTTATTTTACACATTTATATCATTTTTGGGACTAACCTACTAACAGGAGGCCCAGCCCGTATTGCTGTCTTTTTGCCTATTTCAGTATTTCGAAGAAAAGGAATATCAAACGGAGTCCAAACGGAATGAAACCTTCAGAGGCGTGATTTTTCGAACGAACGTGATCCAGAGGACTTGGAGTGCAAGTCAAGAAGTAGTCGAGGCGGCCACGAGATAGGAGGATGAGCCGCCCCCCTATAGGGTGTGCCCCCTGTCTCGTGGGCCCCTTGGGCGGCCACCGACGTACTTCTTCCTCCTATATAAGCCTACGCACCCCAAAAACATCCAGGGAGCACCCGAAACATAATTTCCACCACCATAACCTTCTGTATCCACGAGATCTCATCTTGGAGCCTTCGCCGGCGCTCTGCCGGAGGGGGAATCGACCATGGAGGGCTTCTACATCAACACCATAGCCCTTCCGATGAGTTGTGAGTAGTTTACCACAGACCTTTGGGTCCATAGTTATTAGCTAGATGGCTTCTTCTCTCTTTTTGGATCTCAATACAATGTTCTCCCCCTCTCTTGTGGAGATCTATTCGATGTAATCTCTTTTTGCGGTGTGTTTGTCAAGATCTGATGAATTGTGGATTTATGATCAAGTTTTTCTATGAATAATATTTGAATCTTCTCTAAATTCTTTTATGTATGGTTGAGTTATCTTTGCAAGTCTCTTCGAATTATCAGTTTGGTTTGGCCTACTAGATTGATCTTTCTTGCCATGGGAGAAGTGCTTAGCTTTGGATTCAATCTTGCGGTGTCCTTACCCAGTGACAGAAAGGTTGCAAGGCACGTATTGTATTGTTGCCATCGAGGATAAAAAGATGGGGTTTATATCATATTTCTTGAGTTTATCCCTCTACATCATGTCATCTTGCTTAATGTGTTACTTTGTTCTTTGTGAACTTCATACTCTAGATGCAGGCAGGAGTGGGTCGATGTGTGGAGTAATAGTAGTAGATGCAGGCAGGAGTCAATCTACTTGTTGCGGACGTGATGCCTATATACATGATCATGCCTAGATAATCTCATAGTTATTCGCTTTTCTATCAATTGCTCGACAGTAATTTGTTCACCCACCGTAATACTTATGCTATCTCGAGAGAAGCCTCTAGTGAAACCTTTGGCCCCCGGGTCTATCTCTTATCATATTTTCTTCCAATCTACTTTTATTTGCATCTTTACTTTTTGCATCTATATTATAAAATACCAAAACTATATTTATCTTATCATACTATCTCTATCAGATCTCACTTTCGCAAGTGGCCGTGAAGGGATTGACAACCCCTTTATTGCGTTGGTTGTGAGTTCTTTGTTTGTTTGTGTAGGTGCGTGGGACTTTTGAGGATCCTCCTACTAGATTGATACCTTGGTTCTCAAAAACTGAGGGAAATACTTACGCTACTATTGCTGCATCACCCTTTCTTCTTCAAGGAAAACCAATGCAAGCTCAAGACGTAGCAAGAAGGATTTCTGGGGCCTTGTCGGGGAGGTCTTTGCTCAAGTCAAGACATACCAAGTACCCATCACAAACTCATCTCCCTCGCATTTACATTATTTGCCATTTGCCTCCCGTTTTCCTCTCCCCCACTTCACCCTTGCCGTTTTATTTCGACCTCTCTTTCCCAATCTTCTCCCCTCTTTCTCGCTTATCTTTTTGCGTACTTGTTGCCTTTATGGCTTTTCCTAAGAACACCGACCTCCTTCTTAGAAGGTTGGAAGAGATTGATTCAAACATTAGAAGTTTTATGACTTTGCAATTTGAGCATAATAATTTCTTCAGAAAAGAGCTTAAGGAATAAAAAGGTTTTTTGGAGTTTATGAACAAAGAGCTTGATGATATGTCTAAAGAATTTTATGGTGTGAACTCTCAAATTACCCGGCTCGAAAATGCTATAGCCCAAATTTCTGATAAGCAAGCTACCTTAGTCAATAAGATGGCTGCCAAACCAGAAAAGTTAGATGAAAATAATGATGAAGATCTTAAAGTTATTGATGTGTCTCCTATTAGATCTTTGTTCTGCAATATGAATCTTAATAATAATGGGACTGGAGATGAGTCAACTTTAGTTAGAAGCCGTCCCAATAATTCGGAGTTTTTAGATCTTGATGCTAAATTTGGTAAAAGTGGGATTGGAGAGGTCATGACTTTAAATAGCATTGAACCCACTATCTCGGATTTCAAGGAATTTGATTATGATAATTGTCCTTTAGAAGGTTGTATTTCCTTGTTGCAATCCGTTGTTAATTCTCCTCATGCTTATAGTCAAAATAAAGCTTTTACCAAACATATTGTTGATGCCTTGATGCAATCTTATGATGAAAAACTTAATTTGGAAGTTTTTATACCTAGAAAACTTAATGATGAGTGGGAACCTACTATAAAGATTAAAATTAAAGATCATGAGTGTTTTGCTTTATGTGATTTGGGTGCTAGTGTTTCCACAATTCCGAAAACTTTATGTGACATTCTAGGTTTCCATGATCTTGATGATTGCTCTTTAAATTTGCACCTTGCGGATTCCACCATTAAAAAGCCAATGCGAAGGATCAATGATGTTCTCATTGTTGCAAATAGAAATTTGGTGCCCGTAGATTTTATCGTTCTTGATATAGATTGCAATCTTTCTTGCCCTATTATTCTTGGTAGACCTTTCTTAGAACGATTGGCGCGATTATTGATATGAAGGAAGGGAATATTAGATTCCAATTTCCATTAAGGAATGGCATGGAGCACTTTCCAAGAAAGAAAGTCAAATTACCTTATGAATCTATCATGTGATCTACTTATGAATTGAGTGCCAAAGATGTCACTACTTAGATCTATCTTCGCTTTTATGCCTAGCTATGGGCGCTAAACGATAGCGCTAGTTGGGAGGCAACCCAATTTTATTTTGTGTTTTTTGTTTTTGTTTCTATTTAGTAATAAATTTTGCATATACCTTCTGTTTAGATGTGTTTTTATGTTTTAATTAGTGTTTGTGCCAAGTAGAACCTATAGGATAACCTATGTTGATAGTTAATTTGATTCTGCTGAAAAACAGAAACTTTGCGCGCATGAAATTAGTTTTGTTAAATCTCAGAAACGTGATTTTGTGTTGATTCTTTTTGCTTCTGATCAATAGACAAATTTACCAGGACTTCCTATTTTTTTTAGGATTTTTAAATTTCCAGAAGTTTGCGTTAGTTACAGATTTCTACAGACTGTTCTGTTTTTGACAGATTCTGTTTTTCGTGTGTTGTTTGCTTATTTTCATGCATCTATGGCTAGTATTAAGTGGTATGAACCATTGAGAACTTGGAATACAGTAGGTTTAACACCAAAATAAATAAAGAATGAGTTCATTACAGTACCTGATGTGGTGGTTTTGTTTTCTTTCACTAACGGAGCTTATGAGATTTCCTGTTGAGTTTTGTGTTGTGAAGTTTTCAAGTTTTGGGTAAAGATTTGATGGACTATGGAATAAGGAGTGGCAAAAGCCTAAGCTTGGGGATGCCCATGGCACCCCAAGATATTCAAGAATAGCCAAAAGCCTAAGCTTGGGGATGCCCCCGGAAGGCATCCCCTCTTTTGTCTTCGTTCATTGGTAACTTTACTTGGAGCTATATTTTTATTCGCCACATGATATGTGTTTTGCTTGGAGCGTCGTGTATGATATTAGTATTTGATTTTTAGTTTACCACAATCATACTTGCTGTACACACCTTTTGGGAGAAGCCCACTTGATTGAATTTATTAGAATACTCTATGTGCTTCACTTATATCTTTTGAGCTAGATAGTTTTTGCTCTAGTGCTTCACTTATATCTTTTAGAGCATGGCAGGTGGCTTGATTTTGTAGAAATTGCTAGTCTCTCGTGCTTCACTTATATTATTTTGAGAGTCTTTTAGAACAGCATGGTATTTGCTATGGTTACAAAATTGGTCCTAGAATGGTAGGCATCCAAGTTGGGTATAATAAAAACTATCATAGGAAGTGAATTGGATGCTATGATCAATTTGATACTTGATAATTGTTTTGAGATATGGAGGTAGTGATATTAAAGTCATGCTAGTTGGGTGATTATGAATTTAAAGAATGCTTGTGTTGAAGTTAGCAAGTCTCGTAGCATGCACGTATGGTTAAAGTTGTGTAACAAATTTGAAACATGAAGTGTACCTGGCTTGTGCATCCTTATGAGTGGCGGTCGGGGACGAGCGATGGTCTTTTCCTACCAATCTATCCCCCTAGGAGCATGCGCGTAGTGCTTGATTTTTGATGACTTATAAACTTTTGCAATAAGTATATGAGTTCTTTTGACTAATGTTGAGTCCATGGATTATACGCACTTTTACCTTTCCACCATTGCTAGCATCTTCGGTACCGTGCGTTGCCCTTTCTCACCTTGAGAGTTGGTGCAAACTTCGCCGGTGCATCCAAACCCCGTGATACGATACGCTCTATCACACATAAACCTCCTTATATCTTCCTCAAAACAGCCACCATACCTACCTATTATGGCATTTCCATAGCCATTCCGAGATATATTGCCATGCAACTTTCCACCGTTCCGTTCATCATCATCATGACATACTTTACTTTTGTCATATTGCCACTGCATGATCATGTAGTTGACATCGTATTTGTGGCAAAGCCACCATGCATTATTTTTCATACATGTCACTCTTGATTCATTACACCATCCCGGTACACCGCCGGAGGCATTCATATAGAGTCATATCTTGTTCTAGTTTCGAGTTGTAATTCATATGTTGTAATCAATGAAAGTGTGATGATCATCATTATTAGAGCATTGCCCAAAAAGAAAAAAAGAAAAGAAGAAGAAAGGCCAAAACAAAAAAAAGAAAGGCCCACAAAAAAAGAAAAAGAAAAAAAGAAAAATAAAAAAAATAAAAAAATAAAAAGGGCAATGTTACTATCTCTTTTTCCACACTTGTGCTTCGAAGTAGCACCTTGTTCTTCATGTAGTGAGTCTCATATATTGTGCTTCAAAGTAGCACCATGTTTTTCATATAGTGAGTCTCATAGGTTACCTTTTTCATACTAGTGGGAATTTTTCATTATAGCACTTGGCTTGTATATTCCTACGATGGGCTTCCTCAAATGCCCTAGGTCCTCGTGAGCAAGCAAGTTGGATGCACACCCACTAGTTTTCTTTTGTTGAGCATTCATTTATAGCTCTAGTGCATCCATTGCATGGAAATCCCTACTCCTCATATTGACATCAATTGATGGGTATCTCCATAGCCCGTTGATTATCCTCGTCAATGTGAGAATTTCTCCTTTTTTGTCTTCTCCACACAATCCCCATCATCATATTCTATTCCACCCATAGTGCTATATCCATGCTCACGCTCATGTATTGTGTGAAGGTTGAAAAAGTTTGAGATTATTTAAGTATGAAACAATTGTTTGGCTTGTCATCGGGGTATAGAAGTTGGGAACATCTTTGTGTGACGAAAATGAAGCATAGCCTAACTATATGATTTTGTAGGGATGAACTTTCTTTTGCCATGTTATTTTGAGAAGACATGATTACCTTGATTAGTATGCTTGAAGTGTTACTATTTGTTTCATCAATATGAACTTTTATTTTGAATCATTTGGATCTGAACATTCATGCCACAATAAAGAAAATTACATTGAGAATTATGCTAGGTAGCATTCCACATCAAAAATTTCTTTTTTATCATTTACCTACTCGAGGATGAGCAAGAATTAAGCTTGGGGATGCTTGATACGTCTCCAACGTATCTATAATTTTTGATTGTTCCATGCTATTATATTACCCCTTTTGAATGTTTATGGACTTTATTTTACACATTTATATCATTTTTGGGACTAACCTACTAACCGGAGGACCAGCCCGTATTGCTGTTTTTTTTGCCTATTTCAGTATTTCGAAGAAAAGGAATATCAAACGGAGTCCAAATGGAATGAAACCTTCGGAGGGGTGATTTTTGGAACGAACCTGATCCAGAGGACTTGGAGTGCAAGTCAAGAAGCAGCCGAGGCGGCCACGAGATATGAGGGTGCCCCCCCTATAGGGCGCGCCCCTTGTCTCGTGGGCCCCTCGGGCGGCCACCGACGTACTTCTTCCTCCTATATAAGCTTACGTACCCCGAAAACATCCAGGAAGCACCCGAAACACAATTTCCACCGTCGTAACCTTCTATATCCGCGAGATCTCATCCTGGAGCCTTCGTCGGCGCTCTGTCGGAGGGGGAATCGACCATGGAGGGCTTCTACATCAACACCATAGCCCTTCCGATGAGTTGTGAGTAGTTTACCACAGACCTTCGGGTCCATAGTTATTAGCTAGATGGATTCTTCTCTCTTTTTGGATCTCAATACAATGTTATCCCCCTCTCTTGTGGAGATATATTCGATGTAATCTCTTTTTGCGGTGTGTTTGTCGAGATCCGATGAATTGTGGGTTTATGATGAAGTTTATCTATGAATAATAGTTGAATCTTCTCTGAATTCTTTTATGTATGATTGAGTTATCTTTGCAAGTCTCTTCGAATTATCAGGTTGGTTTGGCCTACTAGATTGATCTTTGTTGCCATGGGAGAAGTGCTCAGCTTTGGGTTCAATCTTGCGGTGTCCTTACCAGTGACAGAAAGGGTTGCAAGGCACGTATTGTATTGTCGCCATCGAGGATAAAAATATGGGGTTTATATCATAATGCTTGAGTTTATCCCTATACATCATGTCATCTTGCTTAATGCGTTACTCTGTTCTTTGTGAACTTAATACTCTAGATGCAGCCAGGAGTCGGTCGATGTGTGGAGTAATAGTAGTAGATGCAGGCAGGAGTCGGTCTACTTGTTGCGGACGTGATGCCTATATACATGATCATGCCTAGATAATGTCATAGTTATTCGCTTTTCTATCAATTGCTCGACAGTAATTTGTTCACCCACCGTAATACTTATGCTATCTCGAGAGAAGCCTCTAGTGAGACCTATGGCCCCCGGGTCTATCTCTTATCATATTTGCTTCCAATCTACTTTTATTTGCATCTTTATTTTTTGCATCTATATTATAAAATACCAAAAATATATTTATCTTATCATACTATCTCTATCAGATCTCACTTTCGCAAGTGGCCGTGAAGGGATTGACAACCCCTTTATTGCGTTGGTTGCGAGTTCTTTGTTTGTTTGTGTAGGTGCATGGGACTTTTTAGGAGCCTCCTACTGGATTGATACCTTGGTTCTCAAAAACTGAGGGAAATATTTACGCTACTATTGCTGCATCACCCTTTCCTCTTCAAGGAAAACCAACGCAAGCTCAAGACGTAGCACTTGTCCCCTTTTTGCTGAGGGGACTCGGATTTCCAATCCATCCGTTCCTCCGCGGGCTCCTAGAGTTCTATGGCCTCCAGCTGCATAACTTCACCCATGCCTCTATTTTACATATCACCGGCTACGTCACCTTCTGCGAGTTGTTTCTGGGCTGTGAAGCTCATTTCAAGCTATGGAAGAGGTTATTCTGCCTCGTACCCCATACTCATGAGGGGTCAATATATCAAGTGGGCGGAGCCGAAATATGGCGCATCACCGAGACCGGATACTTGTCTGGTACTCTGAAGAAGACATCCGAAGACTGGCCTTCGGAGTGGTTTTATATGGAGGACGTCCCCCTTCCGGACCCTATTTGGATGGGCCTTCCTGAGTTTACCAATGCCCCATTGAAGAAACGCCATAGATGGCGCCCCCAGAGCCCCTAGGAGGAAGATAATAGAGAGGTCCTTTTCCTGATGGACAAGATAAAAACGCTGGCCAGATCAGGACTGACAACTACTGAAGTTATGTCAATATGCATAATGCAGGGGGTACAACCACTTTAGTATCGGGGCAAACCCATGTGTCACTTCAATGGAGAAGACGACGCCACCCGCTGCGGCCGTAAAGGTCCGGACTCCGCCGCCGCTCTGGCAAAAATATTGTCCGACTTGTTCAAAGGATAGGAAGAGGAGTTCATCTGCATTATGCCTTGGGATGGATTCTCCATGTACAACCCCCCGAGCTGGGTGAGTTGCTACCTTTTATTCCATTCTTTTCCCACATTCATCATCACAAATATTTACCTTGCCCATTCATAGCAGGAACTGCGAAAAGCTATGAGGGAGGTCCACAACCCGTCTCCACAGCCAGAGGACCCTGACAGAGCCCTCGACCCCGGACTTGAAGAAGATCCGGACATATTTGTAGAGCTCGTCGACAGGACATTTTACCAGATAAGTTCTGATGGTGCCCTGGTGGCCATCATAGTAGATTATCCTGGCCTACTCCCTGCATCACACATAAGTAAAACCGGAGTCCCAATTTACAAGAAGAATACCCTCTCTGCACCTTACCCATCGCACCTGTATTGCGTTTTATAGGGAAGGTCATCGGAATGCCGCGTCGAACCCGCGGCGACTCATCAACAAGGAGCACCGAGGCTGGTTCGGCTTAAAAGGAAGGCAGTCAGGACCGAGACACCATCGTAGAGGTATGATTAAAAACCTGCTACGCAGTTATCGTCCTTAAAATATAACAATGTTCACGCCCCCCCAGCAGAAAAAGCGCTCGCCAGAGTATATCCGGAGAGCCTGCGGGTCTCGCCTCCACCAGCCGGACTCCAAGGCCAGACTCAAGGGCGGAGATTAACGCGGGGACAACGCCGGATGGTCCTCCTACAGAGGATGTGGATAGATTATCTGCTAGAAACTCCGAAGTGGAGAGCGCCATGTATGACAGGCACCGAAGGGCCACACTACGCGACCCTAATTTCTCTGAAGAGGCGTTCAATGCCTTCAACTCAGGGGATGCGTACATCCGAGCTGCTCAGGATGGCCTAGCCAGAGCTATGGACCAGTATGTAAGGGATATACAGGTAAGAAGATTTGATAAGTATGTATATTAGTAGCCCCTTAAACTTGAAACAGTTGGCACAACTGATTTAAGGATCAATTATATGCATAGGTTCTTACAGAGAAGAATACCCAGCTGTCTAAAGAGCTTGAAGAGTGCAAAGATCAGCTACGGGCCGCAGTCGCCGAAATGGAGGAGTCCAAGAAGGCCTCGTCTGGTAATACTTGTCTTGATCAAAAAGAATGTATTGACATATACCATTTAGTATTCGGCATGCATGCAAATCTAACAATAGATTCTGTAGACAATCTCGGAGGGAATCCGGAGATCGTATCGGAGGATGACCCTCATGCTCAACGAGAGCTAAAGGCTGGCGAGCGCGTGCTTACAAAAGTTATTTGGGAGAAGAATGATCTTTAGGATGTGAAGACGCGGCTGGACGTTGAATTAAAGGATGTCCGGGGCCAGCTTGTTGACTCCGTGAAGGAGAATAAGCGGCTTCGACGCGGCATTTTTAATAAGTGCTTGGACGAACCTTTAAACAGTTCGGTGAAGAAACATGCTAACAGAATTATATCTGTAGGTATGCTGACAGGTCGTCCCAAAGAGGAGATGCCCGGATCTGCAGGCGATCTTCTCCAAGAACTCTCATAGCTGCATGAGCAAATTTGGCAGGTGATGCAACGTATTGCCCAGGCCTTGTGGCCGTCTGCATCCCTGCCTGGAGGCATGGGAGAGCTTGTAGAGATGCTCAAGGGAGCACGGCAATGCTTCCGATTATGGAAGATATTAGCCTGCCAACAAGGTGCAAGGGAAGCCTGGGCCATGGTGAAGACGCGATACACCAAGGCTGACCCGAACCACATGGCCGAGGTCGGACCTATAGGACCAGATGGGAAAGAGATCCCCATTAGTCTGGTATATGACCAGGTAGCATTAGCTGCAAAGTATTCCCAATAGGATTGTAGGCTAGACAGCCTGTTGGGTGGTATAGAAGAAGAAATCAGTCAGCCTAAGTGACTTTGTACTTCAAAGGACATATTTAGTCCCTAGCCGAATTGTAAATCATTGTCTTGGTCGACCTTTTCGCTTCAACCTCTGGACCCGACAGTCTAGAGTGTATCCAAATACCCGCTCAGTTATGTAAAAATCAGGGCACACGTGGAAACCAGGCATAGGGGTCATAAGTGCTTGAATAGACAAGTACCCAACTAGCTATGTTATATTACATGGGTAGTAAGAAACATCTTCCAGGGAGAATAGTTCCGTTAAGGGTTCCTTTCCCTGGGTGTGCATGCATTAATGTGCATGTCTGAACTGCGAAAAATGACGCAGGATATAAACATCTGGGGGCATGTTTTGTAATAAGTAAAAGACATCTTTTGTTCACCGACCGAATATTCCATTAAGAACGCTAGCTTTCGGCTTCACCCAGTCTGAGGTACACATCCGGCTGACCCGGCAGTAACAATCGCAGAGGTGCTCCCCTTATGCCCTAGCCGAATTAACGGGAACATAGGGCACAAACACAAGAGCCAGGCAACCCAGCTTGGCCAAAACTTAAGTCATATCGATGCATATAATGGTGAAAAAAAGGCACATATGGAGAAATGACGCATATGTGGTGGGCATAAAGCCCGGAAGATAATTATGTGAAGCTTCTGTATAAGAAGCCCCCAGGTATATTGAGCGCACATAGCACGGCAGGAATGTGCGGTCAAAGCATACTTGAAGCTTTTAAGGCTACATATATGAAAAGGAGAGGGAGAGAAGATATATATATATATATATATAGGGTGGGTCTATTATGATAACACCCCTTAAGACCTTATTCTGCACACCCAAACCTTATTCTGCACACCACCAACAGAAAAACCCACCCCTCCTCCCACGGCCGCCCACCACTCTCCCTCAAACCCCACTACTCCACCAACCTCCCTCCACGGTACCCCACCACACCACCACCTGCCTCCCACACCGCCGTCGCCCACCACCTGCCTGGCGGCCGGCGACCACGGGGATGGCCCGACCACCGCGGCGCCCCACCCCACCGCCTTCTCTCACTCCCGGCCGGCGCGCCTCCCTTCCCCAACCCACAGCCCCCCGCCTCCTCCTCCTCCCGGTAGGGGCCGCCCCTCCTCCTCCTCCTTCCGGTCGGCGCCGCCCCGCCTCCCCACGATGAGCCATCACCAGATCTGGTCAGCCACGGGCTCGTGGATCCAGCCATCCACAGGCTTCGCCAAGCCGCTATCTCCGGATCCATGGCTGGCCATGCAGCCAACGCGGACGCGGCCTCGATCTGGAGTGCCTCCACCACCCCCTACCACAGCCCCGATAGGACACCACCACCTGCCCCCACAACGCCGCTCAACTCCCGGCACCGCCCCGCGACGCACCACCATCCAACAACCACCCCCCGACCGCCGGCGGAGATCCGGGCGCGCCGCCCCAAGGTGCCCCGTGCGGCTGCTGGCGTGGATCCGGGCGCGCCGCCCCCATCCACCCCGCGCGCATGCCGGTGCAGATCCGCCCCCGTCGCCTCGCTGTGGCCTACCCAACTGCACGGTCCTCCCCCTCGCTCCCTATTTCCTCACCGCCGCCAAGATCTAGCTGCTCCGCTAGCCTACAGAACGCGGCGAGGTCCATTAACATGGCTGGCATGCAGCTCGGGCAAGCATGATGTGCAGCTCCCCCAGCGTTTGCTTGCAGTTCGCCGGCTAATTGTGCACGTCCTGGGGTTCATAGATGGCGCATGTGCAGCTCGGAAACAGCCTCCGTGTTGTTCACTTGTGGATGCATCAGCCACACATTTTTTTTGTTCTTCATATTTTTGGTAGGGAGGTTAGCTTGGGTCCCCAATTCTCCAATGGTTCTGAACTCCAGCGACCACAACGTGGGTGTTGTACGTGCTGCTTGCACCAGTTTATCATCTATGCGTGCGAGGTTCTTGCACCAGCAGCTCCCCTTCGCCATCGGTAGTGTGGCATGTAGTTCATCCATCGACGGTTGTGGTAAGATATGTATGACCTTTCTGCAACATGCATCATTTTATCACTGCAGTGATCTTCTCTCTCACAGTAGTTCCCTTTGTTGCCAAATGTAAAAAAAATGGAAGATTGTAATTGGAAAAGGTTGAATATTCTATGCAGCTCACTTTGTCGTTGTGTGGAAGAAAAATTGATGCAGGCCACTCGTCACGTCCCTGCGGTTTAGTTTAGTTTTGTTTTGCAGCAGCTTACTTTTTGTTTTTCATCTCACTCTTTTATTCTTTCAGGAAATCATTTGCAGTGCACTTAGTAAGAAGGAGAAGAGAACATCGATGTTCATTTTGAATTTGATTTGTTGTTTACGGGAAACACAAAGGTAGTAAGAATGGATGGTCATTTTGTATAAGCAAGTCTTTCCCTAGTGCAGTTCTGTTGGGCACTGCATCGTTGATTCTATGGCCGTGTAAAAAATAATGAATGAATATGTATGCTTTTAAGCTCACTTTGTTCTTTCATGCAGTTCACTATAAAAACTAAAACTCCTTTGTGGTTCACTTGGTAATCCAAAAACAAACACACCTTGCAAAGCAGCTCACTTCTCATTAAATGTGGTTCACTTGCTCAATCCCTGCGGTCCACTCGCCCGGTCTACGCGCGAAAGAAATTATTGCGTTTGGAAAAAACTCACGAGGTTCACTTTCGGTAGTGTCACAGCCCGTTTACAGTAGTCTCGAGGTTCACTTTTCATAGTATTGCGGTTCACCACCGCTCGACATGAAGTGCACTCCACCTTGTTTGGGAAAAATTACGTCCCATAAAAAAACCATGCAGTGCACTTGCCCATCTAATGAAGTGCGGTATTTCGTCTGAAGCAGTGTGTTCTTCTTTCCCCGTCCGAGAAAAAATATGTCTAAACAAAAAGAAACCATGCATTGCACTTGCCCATCTAATGAAGTGCGGTATTTCGTCTGAAGCAGTGCATTCTTCTTTCCCCGTCCGAGAAAAAAATACTCGTCTGAAGCAGTGCGTGCTTCTTTCCCCGTCCGATAAAAAATACGTCTAAACAAAAAGAAATCATGTAGTGCACTTACCCATCTAATGAAGTGCGGTATTTCGTCTGAAGCAGTGCGTTCTTCTTTCCTCGTCCGAGAAAAAATACGTTTAAACAAAAAGAAACCATGCAGTGCACTTGCCCATATGATGCAGTGCGGTATTTTGTCTGAAGCAATGCGTTCTTCTGTCCGATGCAGTACATACGACGATTTTGGTCTCGCGAAGAACAGAGTGTCCGCTTTTCGGTAAAATCAAAACTGCTCTTAAACCGTAAGGAACTAGAGAGAGTGTTCTACATGAAAAAGTTGCGTCTTGTCGATATCTTTCCAACAGCGTATGATTTGAATCATTCTAACCAGCCGTTTGTAAAAAATTCACGAAAAAACAGCCGCTGCCTCTCGAAGTCAGCCGCACGATTTTCAAAAATAACTAAAAACTGTAAGGAATCTCAAAACCATTTCAACATATCAAAGTTGCGCCTTGTCCGTAGCTTTCCAATGGCATATCATATGTCTAGTTCCGACAAACGGTTAGAAAACTGGAGCAAAAACAGTACCGAAAATTTCAAAAAAATTGAAAAACAGAGTTCCGCGATTTAGTAAATTTGAAACTGCTCTTAAACCGTAATGAATTAGAGAAAGATTTATATATGAAAAAGATGCGCCTCGACGATATATATCCAACGGCGTATCATTTGCTTCAATTACGACAAGCGGTTTAGAAAACAACGCGGAAAAACGCTCGTTGTCACTCGTCATCCGCCGCACCATTTTCAAAACTGTTCTTAAACCGTGTGGAATCTTGAAAAGTGTTCAACATGTCGAAGTTGTGCCTAATCCATAGCTTTTCAATGGTATATTACACGCCTCATTCCAATAAACGGTTAAAAAATTAGAGCAAAAACAGTACCGAAAAAATAACGCATGAAGTTTTTTCCGACGAGAAGTTCACTAGTCTCTATTGCAGTGCTCGTCGTCCAGAAGATGCAGTGCACGTGCGTTCAGCGTGCAGTGCGGAAGTGGTGTGCAGAATAGTTATTCTGCTAATATTAGCATAATAGACCGTGTGTGTGTGTATATATATATATATATATATAAAGGAAAACGAAGGTGAGGAGACAAACACAGAGTTCGGCACTAGGCGTAGAATCTTCGGAGTCTGGTCGCGTTCCATGGGTTCGGCTCGAGTCGATTATCTGATGCATCACACAGATGGTACGCTCCTCCGGTGAGAACTTTATCAATGATGAAGGGACCCTCCCACTTGGGCTTGAGCTTGTCTTTTTTCTTCTCCGGTAGGCGTAGAACGAGTTCGCGAACATTATAGGTTTTGGCCTGTACTTCTCTACTTTGATACCTTCGAGCCTGCTGCTGATAAAATGCGGAATGGGCCTTCGCGACGTCCCGCTCCTCCTCCAGGGCATCTAAACTGTCCTGCCGATCTAGCTCGGCTTCTCTCTCTTCGTACATGCGCACTCGAGGTGAGTCATGAATGATATCGCAGGGTAGTACTGCCTCTGCGCCGTACACCATAAAGATGGTGTGTATCCAGTGGTGCGATTGGGCGTGGTCTGCAGCCCCCATAGTATGGAGTCGAGCTCCTCGACCCAGTGCGAGTCTGATTCTTTCAAGGATCGCAGTAGTCTGGGTTTGATGCCGCTCATAATAAGACCATTTGCTCGTTCGACTTGACTATTTGTTTGGGGGTGATAGACAGAGGCATAATCTAGCTTAATGCCCATCTTGTTGCACCAAGTTTTCACCTCGTCGGCTGTAAAGTTGGAGCCATTATCAGTGATGATGCTGTGGGGGACACCGTAACGGTGTACGACTCCGGATATAAAGTCTATCACTGGTCCGGATTCGGCTGTTTTAACTGGCTTGGCCTCTATCCATTTGGTGAATTTATCTACCATGACCAACACGTATTTTTTCTTAAAGCTCCTCCTTTAAGGGTTCCAACCATATTGAGCCCCCAGACCGCAAAGGGCCAAGTTATGAGTATTGTTTGAAGAGCGGTAGGTGGCATATGGCTTTGATTTGCAAAAAGCTGGCAACCGACGCAATGTTGGATGAGGTCCTGTGCGTCCGCTTGGGCTGTCGACCAGTAGAAACCTGTACGGAAGGCCTTGCTTACAAGGGCCCGAGCTGTGGCATGGTGGCCATCGAGTCCAGCATGAATTTCTGCCAAAAGCTGTCGTCCTTCCTCTTCGGAGATGCACCTTTGGAGCACTCCAATCGTGCTTTTCTTATAAAGCTCTCCCTCGTGGACCTTGTAGGCTTTAGAGCGCCGCACAATACAACGTGCCTCATTTTGGTCCTCGGGGAGTTCTTGCCTATTTAGGTAGGCTAAGAAGGGTTCTGTCCACGGGCGATGATAGCCATAATCACGTGGGCCAACGGTGTTATTTCGGTGGCGGAGCCTCCGATTGTGTCAGAGTGTTCGGGGTCTGGGGTTGTGTTCGGATCCGGACTGATATTGCCGGGCTCCCCATCCCATACCACGGATGGCTTGAACAACCTTTCTAGGAAGATGTTAGGTGGGACGGGGTCGCGTTTAGCACCGATGCGGGCCAGGATATCCGCCGCTTGATTGTTTTCTCGGACCATATGGTGGAATTCGAGCCCCTCGAACCGAGCTGACATTTTAAGGACGGCATTGCGGTAGGCCGCCATTTTTGGGTCCTTGGCGTCGAAGTCTCCATTTATTTGAGATATTACGAGGTTCAAATCCCCACGCACATCTAGGCGTTGAATGCCCATGGAGACTGCCATCCGAAGACCATGCAATAGAGACTCATATTCGGTTGCATTGTTGGAATCTGTGTATAGTATTTGTGAGTACGTATTGGACTGTATCTCCGGTGGGGGATGTTAGGACAACGCCTGCCCCTAGACCGGCCAGCATCTTACAGCCATCGAAGTGCATAATCCAATTGGAGTACGCGTCGTACTCTTTAGGGAGTTCGGCTTCTGTCCATTCGGCGACGAAGTCAGCCAGTACTTGCGACTTAATGGCTTGCCATGGTTTGTATGTTATGTCGAACGAGAGGAACTCGATAGCCCATTTAGCAATTCGGCCCATGGCATCGCGGTTATTTATTATGTTGTTGAGTGGTACTTCGGAGGCCACCATGATTGAACACTCTTGAAAGTAGTGTCATAATTTTCGGGATGCCATGAAGACCGCATATGCTATCTTTTGATAATGTGGGTACCATGACTTGCATGGAGTGAGGACAATAGATACATAGTATATCGGCTTTTGAAGAGGGAACTTGTGTCTGTCCGTCTCTCCTTCGACGACGAGCATTGCGCTTACAACCTGGTGTGTTGCAGCTATATATAGCAGCATTGGTTCGCCGATGTTTGGCGGCTAGGATTGGATTGGTGGTGGCCAGGAGGGATTTTATTTCCTACAGTTCGGCCGTAACCGCATCCATCCACTTGAAGTGGTCGGTGCGTCGAAGAAGGCGATAGAGAGGTAGTGCCTTTTCTCCTAGTCGGGAGATAAAGCGGTTTAGGGAAGCCACGCATCCCGTTAATTTCTGGATTTGCTTGAGGTCTGTTGGGGTAGCCAACTGTGACAGAGCTCAGATTTTAGCCAAATTTGCTTCAATTCCTGTATTGGAGACGATGAAGCCCAAGAGCTTTCCGGCGGGTACACCGAAGACGCACTTTTCCGGATTGAGCTTGATGTCATATGTTCGGAGATTTTCAAACGTAAGCCTCAAGTCGTCTATTAAGGATTCGACGTGTATGGTTTTGATGACCACGTCGTCTACATATGCCTCCACTATTTTGCCGATTTGTGTTTCCAGGCATGTCTGAATCATGCGTTGATAGGTTGCGCCGGCGTTTTCGAGCCTGAAAGGCATGGTGTTAAAATAGAAGGGGTCGTATGGAGTGATGAATGTCGTTGCGGCTTGATCGGATTCCGCCATCTTTATTTGATGGTATCCTAAATATGCGTCAAGGAAACACAATGAGTCGTGTCCTGCGGTAGCGTCGATGATTTGATCGATGCGGGGGAGGGGGAAGGGATCCTTAGGGCAAGCCTTATTGAGGTCCTTGAAATCGACGCATAGGCGCCAGGATTTGTCCTTCTTTGGTACCATCACCAGGTTTGCCAGCCAGTCTGGATGTTTTATTTCTTTGATGAATCCGGCCTGGAGTAGCTTGGCTAGCTCTTCTCCCATGGCTTGTCGCTTGGGTTCTGAAAAGCGCCGAAGAGTCTGCTTGACCGGCTTGTATCCCTTTAGTATGTTTAGGCTATGCTCGGCCAGCCTGCGTGGGATACCTGGCATGTTTGAAGGATGCCACGTGAAGATGTCCCAATTCTCGCACAAGAACTCTCGTAGTGCGGCATCTATTGTGGGGTTCAACTGTGTCCCAATTGATGTTGTTTTTGTGGGGTCCGTTGGGTGGATATGGAATTTGATTATTTCGTGTGCTGGTTTAAAAGAGGTGGACTTGGGTCATTTGTCAAGTATCACATCATCCTTGTCCACTGTGGAGCGCAGCGCAGTTAATTCTTCAGCCGCGAGAGCTTCGAATAATGCCTCCAGGGCTAGTGCGGCGGTTTTGTTTTCGGCGTGGAGTGCTATGTCCGGATCACTAGCTAGAGTGATGATTCCATTGGGCCCAGGCATCTTGAGATTCATGTACCCGTAATGGGGTATAGCTTGGAAGCTTGTGAATGCGTCTCACCCCAAAAGGGCGTGGTATCCACTACTGAACGGGGCCACTTGGAATGTAATTTCTTCGGACCTATAGTTCTCCAGCGTGCCGAATACCGCATACAGTGTGATTTTTCCCGCACATCGTGCCTCCCGACTGGGTATGATTCCTCTGAAGGTCGTGCTACTTTGCTCGATGCGGATCTTGTCAATCTCCATTTTGTTGAGGGTTTCCTCATAAATGAGCTTTAATCCGCTGCCACCGTCCATGAGTACTTTAGTAAGCCGGTAGCCGTCCACAATTGGACTAAGGACCAAAGCAGCTGGTGCTCCGACTATTCGGAATTGAGATTCATCACCGGCATTGAAGGTAATAGCCGTGTCGTTCCATGGATTTATTGCTGCAACGTGGCAGACTTCGGCGAGGCTGCGGAGTGCTCGCTTACGCCTATTGTTTGAGGCAAAAGTCTCGAAGACTGTCAGTACTGTATTGTTATTCTCCGTGGGATGGTGCTCTGTGGCATTGTTAATGAGGAGATCCTCGCCGCTCTTGGCCACCTGCCGGAGTACCCAACATGCTCTAAGGCTGTGTGTTGGTACGATATCCGGTGTGCTGTGAATTTTGCATGGCCCGTTGAGCCATCCCTCCAGTACGGTTCCACGCCCTATGAAGGGCTTTGGCTTCTTTGTAATTGGATTGGGTGACTTGCGAGAGCGCACCCTTGTAGTTTGGATGAGGGGTTTAGTGAGAGCCGGAGGATCCCAGAATTTAGTTTGGGTTTTCTAGGCGCTTTCCATCGCATAGTACTTCTGTACTATGGCCGCCAAGTCGGTAAAGTGTGCTATGTCATGGTGACTTATGGCGTTGAGAATTCCCTTGTCCGTGCAATTTTTGCAAAAGAGTGAAATTACGTCTTCCTCGCGACAGTCCTTGACCTTGCTCATTACAAGGAGGAATCTGGCCCAGAAGTGATGTACTATCTCTTGGGGCTCTTGTCTAATGTGGGAAAGATCACTTGTATCTGGGTGGGTGGGTAGATTTAAGTCCAAACCCTGACCCGATCTGAGACCTAGGGGCAGAGGAGTTCCCGAGCTTGGCAGCTCGGACTCCAGGATGTTGCCCAATTCTTCTGGTCTGCTGCCCGATTCTAAGTTCAGAGCCTGGGCCATGTCCTCCCGTAGACGGGTATCCGGCTCGGAGAGCTTGGGAATCCGGACATAGTTCGTCCTCAAAATAGAGGAAGAATCACTGCACTGCTCCTCCACCACTGCTGATCCGATCATAGTCTGTAGCGACTCCCAGGGCGGCGATGCGATCCAAGAGCTCGTTCAGGGAGGAAAGCTCTATTGGATCCATCTGCTCGGTGAATTCCGAGCTGATGTGGAGTCTGTTCTCGATGACCTGAGAAGTCATCGTCGGCGTGGAGGCCGAACGGGCGGCCATGACGAAGCCGCCCAGCCGAAGAGTCTGGCCTACAGCCAGGGTTCCTCCAAAGGTGATGTTGTCCTTAACAACAAGGCGAGCCATCAAGCCTTACCATGGCGACATAGTGGAACTCTCAATGAAAGCACCAACCTCGGTGTCAAAACCGGTGGATCTCGGGTAGGGGGTCCCAAACTGTGCGTCTAAGGCTTATGGTAACAAGAGGCTGGGGACACGATGTTTACCCAGGTTCGGGCCCTCTCGATGGAGGTAATACCCTACTTCTTGCTTGATTGATCTTGATGGTATGAGTATTACAAGAGTTGATCTACCACGAGATCATAGAGGCTAAACCCTAGAAGCTAGACTATGATTATGATTGTTGTTGTCCTACGGACTAAACCCTCCGGTTTATATAGACACCGGAGGGGGCTAGGGTTACACAAAGTCAGTTATAGAGAAGAATATCTACATATCCGAATCGCCAAGCTTGCCTTCCACACAAAGGAGAGTACCATACGGACACGGGACAAAGTCTTCAATCTTGTATCTTCATAGTCCAACAATCCGACCAAAGTATACAATCCGGCTGTCCGAGGACCCCTTAATCTGGGACTCCCTCAGGCCCCCTGCCAGCCCTCCGGTGCCCATCTTCTGCTATATGAAGTCTTTTACCCTGATAAAAATCATAAGCAAGCTTTCGGGATGAAACTCCGCCACCACGAGGCGGAACCTTGGCGGAACCAATCTAGGGCTCCGGCGGAGCTGTTCTGCCAGGGAAACATCCCTCCGGGAGGGAGAAATCATCACCATCGTCATCACCATCAATCCTATCATCGGGAGGGGGTCAACCTCCATCAACATCTTCACCAGCACCATCTCCTCTCAAACCCTAGTTCATCTCTTGTATCCAATCTTTGTCTCAAAACCTCAGATTGGTACATGTGGGTCACTAGTAGTGTTGATTACTCCTTGTAGTTGATGCTAGTTGGTTTATTCGGTCGAAGATCACATGTTCAGATCCTTAATGCATATTTATACCCCTCTGATTATGAACATGAATATGATTTGTGAGTACTTACGTTTGTTCCTGAGGACATGCGTGAAGTCTTGCTATAAGTAGTCATGTGAATTTGGTATTCGTTCGATATTTTGATGAGATGTATGTTGTCTTTCCTCTAGTGGTGTTATGTGAACGTCGACTACATGACACTTCACCATTGTTTGGGCCTAGAGGAAGGCATTTGGAAGTAATAAGTAGATGATGGGTTGCTAGAGTGATAGAAGCTTAAACCATAGTTTATGCGTTGCTTCGTAAGGGGCTGATTTGGATCCACATGTTTCATGCTACGGTTAGGTTTACCTTAATACTTCTTTTGTAGTTGTGGATGCTTGCAATAGGGGTTAATCATTTCCTTCTGCTCCTCATTGGGTTCGACACTCTTACTTATCGAAAGGACTACGATAGATCCCCTACACTTGTGGGTCATCAGGCAGCATGGCTACATTCATTCAAATATGATGTCCTTCGAACACATGCCCTCTATAATGCAGGAACCTTCAAGGATGTTGTTGAAGTATCACTCCGGCGTACGATGCTCCTTGCCTGCTGGCGGTCCCTCGGTTGCAAGACTAGTGGCATTCATCTTTGCCCACTGCATCTTGACGCGGGCGAAGGCCATCCAGGCGCCTTCGATATAGACTGACCGCTTTATAGCATCAAGTCGTGGGAAGGCATTGATTAGCCGCTTCACAAGCCCGAAATAGCTATTAGGTATGGGTTCGGCTGGCCAAAGACGGACTATGATATCCTTCATGGCTAGTTCAGCCATCCTATGTAGCTCGGTCAGCTGTTTCACCTGATCACTGAGGGGCACATACTGCTCTGGCGTAAGGTACTGTGACCAGAACAATATCTCTGTTAACCTCCCCTCTTCGGCTTGGAAGAAATCTGCCGCATCTGCAATACTTCGGGGAAGATCCGCAAATGCTCATGGAGAACTCCAAATGCATGTCAGAAAGGTGTACTTTCTCCTTATGAACTTGCTCTACATATTAAAAACCTTACCCGCCGCGATCTTCTTGGCTTCTTGGATCTCCTGACATGTGCCTTGGGCTTCAACCCAGGCTTCCTTTGCACTTTGGAGCGTTGTAGCAAGTTTGGAGTCTTGCTCCGACACCTCACGCTCCAAAGACTCACATTTTCTTATAGCATCTATGAGCTCTTGTTGGACTTCATCCAACCTCGCCTCATGCTTTTGGGGGCGGTTCGTTCCTCGTCTGCCTCCTTCTTGGCTTCGGCCAGTGCGCTCTTGAGGGCTTCAACCTCAGACGTGTCAACTATGAGCATAAACATAACGCTCAAGTCAGATAATACATTATAACTCATAGAAGTTCAGATATGCTTCGGTATAACATACCTTGCTTTTCCTCTAGCTTCCACTTTAGTTGGGACACTTCGGTCGCATGCGAGGCTGCTGCCAGCTTTGCAGCCTGTTCATCGAAGTAGACATATATGCCAGCTCCTGAGAGGTATTATTTGATCCTCTGTTCGTCCTTTCTTCATGAAATGCTGAACAAAGTCTCAGGGGCTACTATCTATATACATGTATTCCTTTTGTAAATAACTAAAAATATATTACTTCACATACCTCAAAGCCTGTCAGAAGGCTGGTATAGGCTTGGTTCAATCTACTTTTAGCGGACCAGACCTTTTCAACTACTGTACCCATAAGGGTACGGTGCTCCTCCACAATGGAAGCACTTTGAAGCGCTTCCATCAGAGTGTCTGGCGCCTCTGGATTGATAGAGGACGCCGGTGGAGACGGCATGACCCCTTCCCTTGAAGAAGGCTGTTGGTCCGATTCCGGAGCCGTATGGGTCTCCGGAATAATATTCAGTTGGGGGCCGAATTAAGCTTTGCCCCCATCGTCGGTCTCCATGGGGGTTGATTTCCCCCTTTCTTCGGCAACAGAGGTGTTACCATCCTCCGCCACCTTCATAGCCTCTTGTACCTCCCCATGTCGTGGAGAGGTTCTTTGGGATAACACTTCAGTGTTATCCGAGGCAGTGGGTGGAGAGATCTGCGGAGGCGACTCACTCTCCATCGCGTTCGCCCCTAGCGAGTTCCCAGATGACGATGATCGTTGGGGGAAATCACGAGCCGGGATATAATGCGCAATTCAGTATGTTAAAATAATAAGGCATACAATCAGATATATGTATGGTGTCTTCAGATACTTATGATTCAGCCAAGGGCTTTAGCCTGGCGTGCCGCTTTGGGATGGCATCGGCATCCCCTTCGGAATCATCTGAAAGGGAGGGTTTTCCCTTCTTGGCCGCCTCCGCCTCCAGATCTGTGGAAGTCGGCCTCTTCTTCTCCCCCCTTGGGGGGGGGAGTTACTCTCCTCCTCCTCTACATCTTCATCATGGGAGGAGGAGGTATCGTAGTCTTTGGACTTGGCGTCCGAAGTATCCTTACGATGGAGACCACCTCTGGTCTCCTTACCCTTATTCTTGGCCTTCTTCTCCGACGCCTGATACAGAGCCAGAACCAACATATTGGTCAGCAAGGGGGTAGCATGGTCCTCGGGCAGCGGAGCCGGACATTTGATCTGCTCCGCATTCTTTGTCCAGCCCTATGAGAGTCAGAAAGTTCAATATACTCCTTGTATTTGCAAATAAAAGTTATCATAAAACTTACGGTAATGGATGGGCATGCGCAGTCAAGGCTGCGGTCTTCGGTCATCTCTGGCCACGACTTTTGAGTCTTGAAGAGCAGCTTCCATATGTCTTCGTGCGTCGTGCCGAAGAATCGCTGCAGGGTCCGAGGACCGGTCGGGTCGAATTCCCACATATGTTAGGTCCGGCGTTGACAAGGGAGAATCCGGCAAAAAAGCATCACCTGGATCATGCTGGCGAGGCTAGTGTTCTTGTTTACCATGCCCTTGACCCGGCTCTCCAATGCCATCACCTCATCCGACGATTCCCAATCTAGGCCCTTATCGAGCCAGGATGTAAGCCGCATCGGGGGCCCAGATTTGAATTCAGGAGCGGTGGCCCATGTGGCGTTGTGGGGTTCCATGATATAGAACCACCCCCGCTGCCATCCTTTGACTCTCTCCACAAAGGTCCCCTTAGGCCAGGTGACGTTGGGGAGTTTGCTCATCATGACGCCGCCGCACTCCACGTGTTGGCCCTCGACCACCTTTGGCTTCATATTGAAGACCTTGATCCATAGGCCGAAGTGGGGAGGGACGCGGAGGAATGCCTCGCACACGACGATAAACGCTGAAAGGTTGAGGAAGGAATTTGGGGCCAGATCATGAAAATCTAGCCCATAGTAGAACATGAGACCGCGGTTGAAAGGATGAAGGGGAAACCCTAGTCCGCGAAGGAAATGAGGGATGAACACTACCCTTTCATTGGGCTCCGGAGTGGGGATGATCTTCTTTTTAGCAGGGAGACGATGGACTATGTCCGTGGACAGATACCCAGCCTCCCGGAGCTCCTTGATGTTCTCCTATGTAACAGAGGAGGCCATCCACTTGCCTCGCGCTCCAGATCCGGACATGGCTAGGGGTGTTTGGTGGCGATGGAAAAGATTGAGACTTGCGCTGGAGCTCGAATGGCAAATAGGCAGAGGAGGAAGAAGGCGTAGGGTAAAGAGACGGATCTTTATCTTCTTATAAAGGCAGTGGATGTCAAGCGCCCCTCACGAGCCTTAAATCTCGCCTATTCCCAAGGGGACGTGTGAACGGCACGGTTGGATTACCCAAACCCCTGTTTATGAAAATCCCATGATAAGAGGACACGATCTCTGCTTTTACAAGACGTGTCAATGGCCGTGCCTCGAAATATGAAATGAGGCTGTGAAACGGTTCAGAATGCTAACAAAGCCAAGACATAACGCCTTGCCGGAAAAATCGCCTAAGGACGTCACTTATTTCGTTTCGAATATTTTTTCCTTACAGCTTAAGGCTGTGATTGTTTAATAAAGCCGGACAGAGCTGTTTTGCATGGAGGACTGCATTGGAGTATTCTGAGAAGGAACATGCCTTGCAATGCCGAAGACAATCTACACGCCGAACATATCGTCATTGAAGCCCGGTTCAGGGGCTACTGAGGGAGTCCTGGACTATGGGGTCCTCGGCGAGCCGGCCTATGTGACATGGGCCAGACTGATGGGCCGAGAAGATACAAGATAGAAGGGCCTCCCCCATGTCCGGATGGGACTCCCCTTTGCGTGGATGGCAAGCTTGGCGTTCAGATCATGTACCTTCCTTTCTCTATAAACCGACTCTATACGACTCTAGATCCCTCCGGTGCCTATATAAACTAGATGGCTCAGTCCATAGGGAGGATAACAATCATACATGCTAGACATCTAGGGTTTAGCCATTATGATCTCGACGTAGATCAACTCTTATAACCCCTATACTCATCAAAGTCAATCAAGCAGGAAGTAGGGTATTACCTCCATTAAGAGGGCCCGAACCTGGGTAAACATCGTGTCCCCTGCCTCCTTGTTACCTTTGATCCTCTGACGCACAGTTCGGGACCCCCTACCCGAGATCTGCCGATTTTGACACCGACAGTCTTCTGAGTTCAATCTCAGCCTCCCTAACTAGACGTACAGTTGTCAGAGCAACTAGAACTGGTCTACCAAATTCGTGTCTTCGTTAAGCAACTGGTTCTATCACTTTACCCTTTACTTATAGTTTCGCTTCGTGAAGTCGTTGCTTGCCTGCTCTGTTTAACTTCACTGTCTGAAAAAAATCTTTCTGTTTTTATGTTTGGCTTCATATTATCTTCCTAGTCAAATCCACTCTACCTAGTTGATGTTTGCCTTCGTGTTTACTCTGTACTATTTCCTAGACTATGTCCTGGCTAGTGTAGTTTATCTTCTGTTGCATACTGTGTAGGTTGTATTTGGTTGTTTGTCTTCGAAGACATTGCCTGTCTTGAAGTCTTTCATAAAAATCGCCTAGTCACCCCCCTTTAGTCGATAACTAGCACTTTCAAATATTCCACTCCTTCGAATCTCTCTTTATGGACTCCTCCTATGTTAAGTTTGGTCTATCACGACCTCTCTTATATACTCCCTCCATCCCAAAATAAGTGACTGAACTTTGTACTAACTTTATACTAAAGCTAGTACAAAGTTGAGCCACTTATTTTGGGATAGAGGGAGTAATATATTACCAACACGCTTCATCATTCTCACTCGCCTGAGACTTTCGTAAATCCCAGTCACTGAACATGATATAGAAAGCATACAATTTTAGCAAAGTTTCATTACAAAATTCAAATCATATGACGAGAACGGTTAGGGTGTCTGTTGCGGATATACCCCATGGTATAACCCGACCTGAAGTATGACCCGACCGGGACTTGGCGCCTCATCGGTAACCCGTCCGGACTTGGTGGTTCATTGGTGATCCGGTTAGTGGGTCAGACAAGCGGCAAGGCCCAAGGCCCAGAAGGCGGCTCGTGAGAGGGGCAACTCAAGGAGAGGCCTGGACGGCCGTCTCATGGAGAAGGTCCAAGAAGAGCAAGACCCGACAAGGAAAGCAAGACCCGGACTTGTAGTTGGTTTGTAATAGAAGATAGACTAGTCCTAATCCTACTAGGACTGTACATGTAAGCCAGCCCCTTCAACTTATATAAGGAGGGGCAAGGCACCCCAAGAGGGAGGAGTTTAGAAAGACAGACAAGTCTTAGACAAGATCAAAGTAGATGCTCTCGAGATAGAGGTAGCAAAACACCGCCCTTGTAACCGAGAGCATCATCATCATCAATATCAATGAAGCAGGATGTAGGCTTTTACCTCCACCGTGAGGGGTCGAACCTGGGTAAAATCCCACGTTTCTCGATGCCGACCAACCCCGTTCAAGCGACTACCTAGTTGTGATGGCCTCATGACTAAGTCCTCACACTAGGACATATGCCGTGACAAAACCACGACAATCTCTTTAATTCAAAGGATTTTCATAGGATCTTTGAAGGATTAGAATCCTTAGGACAGTTTCCTACATTTGTTGTTTGATTCGTAGGATTGAGTTCTGTAGGATTTTCTCCTAAGGATTCATTTGTGTTGCGTTTCATAGGTATTCTAACATCCACTCCAACCTCTTGGAAGAAATCCTTTGTTTTTCCCGTGACACAATCAAACAAGCTCAAATCCTATAGGGATCCAATCGACATGCCGTTCCAATCCTACATTTTTCCTATTCCTGTGTTTCTGCAATCCTATGAATCAAAGAGGCCCTTATATGTAGATTTTAAAGGCATGTTACTACTATTGAGATGCAATGAAATCATTCTCAAACAACTTATAAAACGGACAATCCCCTTTTGTATAGGTATTTTCCGCACGGTACTGTGAATTACTGCACAATATTAGTTGCTTGTCTTCTAGCTGTAAATGGGGAGCTCTGCGACTTGTTGTGCATCTAGAATCATCATTTTTGCCAAGATAAATCATACAAGAAACTCAAAGCAATACCGGCATAAGAATAGCCAAAGTTCATCTCACACATAGAAGAAGATCTTGAGTCCAGGGGAAAACCCTAGGTTTAACATTTACTACTGGCGGTCTACGCTCTCTTCGTTGAAGACATTGTCTGAAGTTTGCTCGGACTTCCTTTATTGGATGAAAATCCATAATCTGACCTTAGTGGTTGAATCCAATGACAATGACGCTCATGCACCCTTTCCTTAGTGAGGGCATTGCTGTTGGGGAATCTTCTCATATTATGGGTGTGGTAAAAGGCAGTGGGTAGTTCTTGATGTTTTGCCTAGTGGATCATTTTCCTTGCCTACGCCTTTACAAATCTTTTTTGTTGTTGTTGTCTCTGCGCATCCTAGACGTAAAGAGGCCGAACGAGTTATGCTTGTATTCCTTTGATGCGACATTATGAATCAATAAAACACTCTTTATAAGAAATTTTTATTTATTTATATTGTTGAAAAGAGAGAGAAGAATGAGGTATTTCATATTTTTCAAGTTTCATTACATTTTTGCGAGCTGAGCGTAGCTCAGATGATTAGATTTCTTTTGGTGAAACCATCCCATCAGGGTTGAAGTCCTAGATCTGGTACTGGTTAGGTTTCTGGCGATGTTCGTTCAGTCGGAGGAGATGTTTCCATCGACTATGAAATGATTGTGGTGACTTTATCAATCTTATAAGATATTGCGCCGACTCGGCACCTTCAAGGTATACGTGCATTAATAAGGGCTAGTATATGTGCGTGTTTGTGAGCATCTGCGATTGTAATGTGTTAAATAAAAGTTTCATTTTACTTTTACCCTTTAAAAATTACTCCCCCGTCCCATAATCAAGACCTTTTGGACACTATACTAGAGTAAAAAAGTCTTATATTATGGGATAGAGGAAGTATACTGTCCATAGTTTTTTTTAGGAATTTCATGTACATAGTTGCTGGGCACAGAGCGAAAAAAAAAAACGGGGAAGGCATGAAATCGGAACCAACGGTCAGGATACTGTCTCGTGTGATAGTAGATACAGTAACGCGCACGGTTCCGGTTTTCCCAAATAAAACGGTTCCACACTAGAATGTTCTCGGACATTCTTGTCCCCCCTAACTCGCCCCCTTCCCGCCGCTTCCACGCCGTTCTAGACCTCCGGCGAATCCTCCCCTCCCGCCTCTTATTACCCATCTCATCTCCGATCTCCCCCCAACAATTTCCGACGAGAAGAAGACACCAAGGCGAATCATCGAACCAACGAATCCCCCCAAATCACCATTGCCAGTTCCGTTGCAGTTAATCCGTAGTTCGCAGAAGCGAAGCCATGAATCCCGACAAGTTCACGCACAAGACCAATGAGGCGCTCGCGGCGGCGCACGAGATGGCGTCCGAGGCCGGCCATGCGCAGCTCACGCCGCTGCACCTCGCCGCGGCGCTCGCGGCGGACAGGTCGGGCATCCTCCGCCAGGCCATCGCCCACGCGTCCGGCGGCAACGACGCCGCGGCCGAGTCGTTCGAGCGCGTCGCGACCGCAGCGCTCAAGCGGCTGCCTTCGCAGTCCCCGCCGCCCGACACCGTCCCGGCCTCCACTTCGCTGGTCAAGGCCGTCCGCCGCGCGCAGTCGGCGCAGAAGTCGCGCGGCGACTCGCACCTCGCCGTCGACCAGCTGCTCATGGGCCTCCTCGAGGACCCACAGATCTCCGACGCGCTCAAGGAGGCCGGCATCTCCGCCGCGCGGGTGAAGGCAGAGGTCGAGAAGCTCCGGGGAGGCGACAACCGGCGCGTGGAGTCCGCGTCGGGGGACACCAACTTCCAGGCCCTCAAGACGTACGGCCGCGACCTCGTGGAGGTGGCGGGCAAGCTGGACCCGGTCATCGGCCGCGACGAGGAGATCCGGCGCGTGGTGCGGATCCTGTCGCGGCGCACCAAGAACAACCCCGTCCTGATCGGCGAGCCCGGCGTGGGCAAGACCGCCGTGGTGGAGGGGCTCGCGCAGCGCGTCGTGCGCGGCGACGTCCCCAGCAACCTCCTGGACGTGCGCCTGGTCGCGCTGGACATGGGCGCGCTCGTGGCCGGCGCCAAGTACCGCGGCGAGTTCGAGGAGCGGCTCAAGGCCGTGCTCAAGGAGGTGGAGGAGGCCGAGGGGAAGGTGATACTGTTCATCGACGAGATACACCTGGTGCTCGGCGCCGGGCGGACGGAGGGGTCCATGGACGCGGCCAACCTGTTCAAGCCGATGCTGGCGAGGGGGCAGCTCAGGTGCATTGGCGCGACGACCCTCGAGGAGTACAGGAAGTACGTGGAGAAGGACGCGGCGTTCGAGAGGCGGTTCCAGCAGGTGTTCGTGGCAGAGCCCAGCGTCCCCGACACCGTCAGCATACTGAGAGGGCTCAAGGAGAAGTACGAGGGGCACCATGGTGTGAGGATTCAGGACCGCGCGCTCGTCATTGCCGCGCAGCTCTCGTCGAGGTACATCATGGGTAAGTGCTCTGTTCTTGCCAAGCCAATTTTCTGACATTGTGATTTCTGCACGGTCAATTTTGCAGTGTTTTTGCATTGATTGATCTCCGGTCTTAAATCGACGATATTTTTCCTTTTGTTACAGGTCGTCATCTGCCTGATAAAGCAATCGATTTGGTTGACGAGGCCTGCGCAAATGTGAGGGTGCAACTTGACAGCCAGCCTGAAGAGATCGACAACCTCGAGAGGAAGAGGATCCAGTTGGAAGTCGAGCTCCATGCCCTCGAGAAGGAGAAGGACAAGGCTAGCAAAGCTCGGCTAGTTGATGTGAGTAACCGGTGAATTTGGTGATCTTGATTTTATCAGTGTAGCTGATTCGTTCTGATAATGTGCAAAAACTGCACTGTGCCTGCTCTGTTCTGACAATGTGCAAAAACTCGGAACTGTTTCAGGTGAGGAAAGAGTTGGACGATCTGCGAGACAAGCTGCAGCCGCTGCAGATGAAGTATCGCAAGGAGAAAGAGAGGATCGACGAGATCAGGAGACTGAAGCAGCGCCGCGAAGAGCTGCAGTTCACTCTGCAGGAGGCCGAGCGCCGGATGGATTTGGCCCGCGTGGCTGATCTCAGATACGGTGCTCTGCAGGAGGTTGATGCTGCCATCGCTAAGCTGGAGGGTGAGACCGGCGAGAACCTGATGTTAACAGAGACTGTCGGCCCGGACCAGATTGCCGAGGTAAGTTCGTTGTTGCAATCAATTTTATGGTGTTGTTCACTCTTCAGGTATGAACGATGTTGTATTGAGACAATCTCTTTGCATACGCAGGTGGTGAGCCGCTGGACTGGCATTCCTGTCACTAGGCTGGGACAGAATGAGAAGGCCAGGCTGATCGGTCTGGCTGATAGACTGCATCAGAGGGTGGTTGGACAGTATGAGGCCGTCAATGCAGTCGGAGAGGCTGTTTTGCGGTCGAGGGCTGGCCTTGGACGGCCACAGCAGCCTACTGGTTCATTCCTCTTCCTCGGGCCGACCGGTGTGGGTAAAACCGAGCTCGCCAAGGCTCTAGCTGAGCAGCTGTTTGATGACGAGAACCTGCTCGTCCGCATTGACCTGTCTGAATACATGGAGCAGCATTCGGTTGCCCGGCTAATCGGTGCCCCACCTGGGTAAGTACTCGAGTAATTCTGTATGCTCACTATGGATCTGTGCATGTTATGCGATTTCTGAGTTTTGACATCTGAACTTGTTGTGAATTTGCAGTTACGTTGGTCATGAGGAAGGAGGGCAGCTGACAGAGCAAGTGAGGAGGAGGCCATACAGTGTCATCCTCTTCGACGAGGTTGAGAAGGCACATGTGGCGGTATTCAACACCCTGCTCCAGGTCCTGGACGACGGGCGGTTGACCGACGGGCAAGGCAGGACGGTTGATTTCAGGAACACCGTCATCATCATGACCTCGAACCTTGGCGCGGAGCACCTCCTCGCCGGAATGGTGGGCAACTCCATGAAGGTTGCTCGCGATCTCGTCATGCAGGAGGTATGTACTACTGAATTTGCCCCTGATCTGCCTTTTGTTCGGAATCAATCAGTTTGCGGTCTGATGCCTAATGCGAGAACAATGTTCACCTGCAGGTGAGGAGGCATTTCCGCCCGGAGCTGCTGAACCGTCTGGACGAGATCGTCATCTTCGACCCTCTGTCGCACGAGCAGCTGCGGAAGGTTGCCCGGCTTCAGATGAAAGATGTGGCAGTACGTCTTGCGGAGAGGGGCGTTGCCTTGGCCGTCACAGACGCTGCCCTGGACGTCATCCTCTCACTCTCTTATGATCCGGTACGTGGAAGTATCGAATCTCATTCTTCACTAATCAAGCACTGATCAAGGAGTATCTTCTGGAGTAGATTCTAACTCGGTGACATTTCAATTGTGGCAACAGGTGTACGGCGCCAGGCCAATCAGGAGATGGATCGAGAAGAGGATAGTGACGGAGCTTTCCAAGATGTTGATCCGCGAGGAGATCGACGAGAACTCCACGGTGTACATCGACGCTGCGCCCAGCAAGGACGAGCTGACCTATGGCGTCGACAAGCACGGAGGGCTGGTGAACGCGCGCACGGGCCACAAGTCCGACATCCTCATCCAGGTTCCTAGCGGAGCTGTTGAGGGCGATGCGGCGCACGCCGTGAAGAAGATGAAGATCATGCAGGACGGCGGAGAGGTGGACGACATGGAGGAAGAGTAGATGGGAACCGCATCGATTGATCCCTTTCTGACTGTAGTTCCAGGTGGCTGCACCAGGCAGTTGTATGAGCTCTGTTTTTGTTTTTGGACCGTGCTGATTTAGGTAGTTCGGAATCGTATCTGTTGAATTGGGGGGTGAAATGTGTTGAGTATATTGTGTACGTGTATATGTGTGTGTAGGGCCCACCTTCTGTTTTCCCTGTATAGTTGAGATTGTGGTCCAACTATGTACTTATATATATGTGCCTGGTGCACCGATCAATACATCGCGATTGCACAGCCCATAATCCGTCTCTCCACATGGTATCTATCGCAGTAAGGTCCTAACCCCCGTCGCCGCCGCCGCGCGGCTCCGCGCCGCCGCCGCCTCCGCGCCGCCGCCGTCACCAGCCGCCGCCGCCGCCGCCATCCCTTCGGCCGCCGCTCGTCGCCGCCGCCGCCACACGCCCGCCCCGCCTGCCGCCGCCGCCGCCTCCCGTCCCAAGGCCGCCGCACCGCTTCCGCTCCATCACTCCCAACCCGCGCCGCGCCCTAACCCCACCACCGCCGCCATCATGAGCTCCTCCTCCTCTACCGTCTCCAACCCGTTCGCCGGCCCCGACGTCACCCTCGTCCGCGATCTGAACATCCATGAGCGCGTCCCGGTCAAGCTTGACCACACCACCGCCTCCTACTCCGCGTGGAAGCGGTATTTTTCGCTCGTGTTTCGTGAGTACCTCCTTCACGGCCACGTGGACGGCACCGTGGACTCTGCGCTCATGATCCACGACGAGGAGTGGATGATCCTCGACGCCACCATCATCCGCTGGTTCTACCTCACCATCTCCAGCGACATCTTCCACACCGTGGTGGACGACGAGGACGACGCCCATGCAGTCTGGACCAAGCTCAACGGCCTCTTCACCGACAATCGGCTGCAGCGCAAGGTCCTCCTCTATGGAGTTTTACGGGTGCCAGCAACTTGACTCGTCCATCGATGATTTTTGCATGCGCCTCAAGAAGCTCGCCGATGAGCTCCGTGATCTGGGGGAGAAGATTGACGACGAGCTCCTCATCAGCACCCTCTCCGGCGGCCTCAACGAGGACTTCGGGAACGCCGCCTCCAACCTCACCCTCATCCCGGAGCCCACCTTTGGCAAGGTGGTCGCATACCTCAAGCTGGAGGAACGCGGGATGCGGGCGGCCCAGACGCGCGCCACCCACACCGCCCTTGTTGCCGGCACCCGCGGGGGCTCGGCCCCGCCACAGCACCGCCAGACGCCGTCCCAGCAGGCGGCGCCCGCCTTCCCGCCGGGCTTCCCGCCCGCCCCACCAGCCCCCTTCCCGCCGCCCCAGCCGGCGGCCAATGGAGGAGGCCGTCACGGCGGCCGCCGGGGTGGCCGCAAGCAGGGAGGCGGCGGTGGTGGTGGCGGTGCTCAGGGAGGAGCGCCACGCCAGCAGCAGCCGGCTCCTCAGCCGGCGGCCCCGTGGTACGCCGGTCAGAACTCGTGGACCGGCGTCGTCCACGCCTATTCCATGCCAGTTCCACGGGCTCCTACTCCGGGTCTTCTTAGCACTCGGCCTCTGTCACACCAGGCGTATTACGCCGCGCCGCAGCCCTATGCGGCGCCCTACGGGCAGCAGCCGCCGCCAGGCGGGCCGCCGCCGCTGCCCCTGACGTCTGCGCCGTCCCTCCCACCGGCGCCGTGGGACCCGGCTCTCCTGGCGGCTCTCCACACCGCCCCCTCCCCGTCCAGCTACACCGGCGGCGGCGATTGGTACATGGACAGTGGCGCCACCGCTCATATGGCGGCGTACCCCGGTAACCTCCACACTGCTCACCCTGTCCACACCTCCAACCGCATCACCGTCGGTGACGGTTCTTCTCTTCCTATCACCCATATTGGACATACATATTTTCCGTCTAACTCCACTCCTATATCCATGTCCAATATTCTTGTTTCTCCTGATCTTATTAAAAAATCTTGTTTCCGTTCGTTCTCTTACACGTGAAAATCCGGTGACCGTTGAATTTGACGAATGTGGCTTTTCTGTTAAGGACGCTCGCACGCGGATGGTGCTCCACCGATGTGACAGCCCCGACGAGCTCTACCCGGTTCACTCCGCCGCCTCCACCACTTCCGCCGCCCCTGTCGCTCTCGCCACCGGAGTGGATCTCTGGCACGCTCGCTTGGGTCATCCTAATCATGCCACCCTTCGCCACATACTTCGGAGTTTTTCTTTCACGTGTAATAAGAACGAGGATCACTCGTGTCATGCATGCCGCCTTGGCAAACATGCTCGTCTTCCGTTTAGGGCTTCTTCCTTTGTTGCCTCGTACCCATTTGAGTTGATTCATAGTGATGTTTGGACATCTCCTGTTGCAAGTAACGCGGGCTTTCTTTATTATCTTGTTATCCTTGATGATTTTTTGCATTATGTGTGGACCTTCCCGTTGCGCCGCAAGTCGGACGTCATCTCCACTCTTGTCGGTTTCTACTCTTATGTCCGCACGCAGTTTGGCCGGCCCATTCTTGCGTTGCAGACAGACAACGGGAAGGAGTTTGACAACACCGCTGTCCGCGATCTTCTCGCCACACATGGCAAGATTTTTCGTCTCACTTGCCCGTACACCTCGCAGCAGAACGGTCGTGCTGAGCGCATCCTTCGCACTCTTAATGACTGCGTTCGGACTCTTCTCTTTCACGCCAATGTGCCCCCGCGCTTTTGGCCTGACACTCTCGCCACCGCTTCTCTTCTCATCAACATCCGTCCATGACGTACTCGCGGGAACTTTACACCTCACCATCTTCTATTCGGTGCCCCCCCTCTTATGAAGGGCTTCGCATCTTTGGCTGCCTGTGCTACCCTAGCATCGCTGCCACTGCGCCTCATAAGCTCGCACCCCGCTCCGTCGCCTGCATCTTTCTTGGCTACCCACCTAACACTAAGGGTTACCGCTGCTACGATCCAGTCTCTCACCGTGTTTTCACCTCCCGACACGTCTACTTTGATGAGATGGTCTTCCCGTTTCAGCAGCAGGCACCCCCCGTCGTCTCGTCACCGCCGGCCACCGGCGGCCCATCGACGACCTCGTCAGATGGACGAGCACGCCTGGTTCGTGGACCGCCTCCGGGCTTTGGCGGTCCACGGGCCCTACTGCCGGCGCCCTCCATGGCCGGCACCCCGCCTTCACCCGCCGCCCCCGACTCGGGCGCCGTGGGGTCGGGCGCCTCTTCACCGGCTCCATCTCCGGCCGCCTCGACGGCCTCGCCGCCGGCCGCCTCGCCGGCCTCGCCGCCGGCCGCCTCGCCGGCCGACTCGGGCGCTGCGGGGTCGGGCGCCTCCTCGCCGGCTGCGATGCCGGCCTCGACACCGGCAGTGACGCCGGCCTCCTCGCCGGCCGCCTCGCCGGCCTCCTCGCCGGCCGCCTCGCCGGCCCTGGTGGCCCCGTCCGGCCCTGTCACCCGTGCTCGCGCCGGCATTCACTGCCCGAGCCTCCGGTACTCGCGTGATGAGTACGTCCTCGCGCCTCTGCCGCGGAGCCGTCACCCATTCCTACGTCCGCCCGCGCCGCCCTACGTGATCCTCACTGGCTTGCGGCGATGCAGGAAGAGTTTGATGCTCTCCAGCGGAACCGCACCTGGACTCTGGTGCCCCGGCCTCCTCGTGCCAACGTCATCACCGGCAAGTGGGTCTTCCGTCATAAGACCCGCTCAGCGCGCTGGAGTCGATTTCACGGAGACGTTTGCCCCGGTTGTCAAACCGGGCACGATCCGCACTGTCCTCCAGCTCGCCGTCTCTCGCGGCTGGCCCGTTCACCAGATGGATGTCTCCAACGCCTTCCTCCACGGCCATCTTGAGGAGCAGGTGTTTTGTGAGCAACCCACCGGTTTCGTCGACGCCTCATTGCCCGGCCATGTGTGCCTGCTGTCGCGCTCTCTTTACGGGCTCAAGCAGGCACCCCGCGCCTGGTACCAGCGGATCGCCGGGTTTCTTCAGACACTGGGCTTCAGCGTCACTCGCTCGGACGCCTCACTGTTTGTCTATCGCCATGGTGACACGACTGCATATTTGCTGCTCTACGTCGACGACATCATCCTGACAGCCTCCTCCACAGCCGTTCTTCAGCAGATCACTCTGCGGCTGCGTGACGAGTTCGCTATCAAGGACTTGGGTGCTCTCCATTACTTCCTTGGCATTGAGGTTGTTCGGCGCCCGGACGGCTTCTTTCTTCATCAACAGAAGTATGCCCATGAGCTTCTTGAGCGCGCTGGCATGCTCAATTGCCACCCGGTTGCTACTCCTGTTGACGCGAAGGCCAAGGTTTCTGCTCTTGAGGGTTCGCCTGCGTCGGATGCTCCATTCTACCGGTCTATTGTCGGCGCTCTCCAGTACTTGACACTCACCAGACCGGATCTTCAGTATGCTGTCCAGCAGGTGTGTCTCCACATGCACGCCCCTCGTGACTCTCACTGGACTCTCGTGAAGCGGATCCTTCGCTACATCCGCGGCACGATGTCCCTTGGGTTGACACTCACGGCGTCCACTTATTTGGAGATGGTGGCTTACTCCGATGCAGACTGGGCCGGCTGCCCCGACACTCGCCGGTCCACCTCTGGCTACTGCGTCTACCTCGGTCCTTCCCTTGTCTCGTGGTCGTCCAAGCGACAACCCACGGTTTCGCGCTCTAGCGCCGAGGCTGAGTACCGAGCTGTGGCCAACGCTGTCGCTGAGTGCACCTGGCTTCGACAGTTACTTCAGGAGCTACATCACGATGTCTCCCAGGCTACGGTTGTCTACTGCGACAACGTCTCTGCGGTGTACCTCTCCGCCAACCCCGTTCATCATCGCCGGACGAAACACATCGAGCTGGACATTCACTTCGTGCGCGAGCAGGTGGCTCTTGGACGCATGCGGGTTCTCCATGTGCCGACTGCTCAGCAGTTCGCTGATGTGATGACGAAGGGACTGCCGACTTCCACCTTTGAGGAGTTTCGTTCCAGTTTCTGCGTCACTGGCGCCGCTTCGACTGCGGGGGGTGTTGAGTATATTGTGTACGTGTATATGTGTGTGTAGGGCCCACCTCCTGTTTTCCCTGTATAGTTGAGGTTGTGGTCCAACTCTGTACTTATATATACGTGCCTGGTGCACCGATCAATACATCGCGATTGCACAGCCCATAATCCGTCTCTCCACAAAATGAATTGTAGCTGAGGATGAAGTGAAGTTAGGATTGTGATTATTCTGCTTTCGTAACCCCAGTTTAACTCTGAAGTTATGCTGTTCCTGAATCAGACAGTCGCTTGGTACTTTTTTTCCTAAACTAGGCAAAAGATTTGTTATTTTCATTGAACAAGGAAGAAGGTTTAGAGGTTGTGGTCACAAGCCAGATTACAAAACATTACTTTTGCGGCGTTAGAGTACGCAAATACTTTGCCCCAGCAAGACCCCATAGACTACATTCCTCTTTAATCTTAGTTACGATTACTCCAAGCAGCACAACAACGTTGCGGAAGACCTTGACATTGCGTTCCTTCCATATTTTCCATGAGATGAGAAGCATTAGAGAGATGAGTGGTCGCATTCCTTCCATATTTCCCATGAGATGAGAAGCATTAGGGAGATGAGTGGTCGTCGGAATTGCATCCTGCTGGTTGCATTAAGGCTCCACCACTCTTTAACATACTCCATTTGACCCCATTATAGTAGGTTCACATTCAACCATCCCTTGATCATGTCCCAAACTCTTGTTGTGTATCTGCAATGAAAGAGAAGATGTGCAGTCGTTTCTTTGACTTGCTTACAGAGGGGGCATAAGTTGTAGTTAGTCCATCCTCTTCTTTGGAGTCGATTTGCCGTCTAAATCCTGTTATTTATGACAAGCCAAGCAAAAAACTTGCATTGGGGGGGGGTGCAGTTCTTCCAAAGAGTTTGTACGAGGTCAGTATCAATCAATCCTCTGAACTGGACCTCGTAGGCAGACTTGGCGGAGTAGTGTCCGTCGTTCGTTAGCTTCTAGTAGATAGTGTCCGCCCTACTCGGATTAAGATTGACAGAAGATAGCTTTTCCAAAAGATTAGCAAACTCCGTTAGGTGGTCAACATAGATGCCCGCGCTGATGTTGATTTGGGCGACCCAGAAGCTGTTGTGCATGCCCTTTTGGACCAGAGCAATTCTTCTTTTTGGACATCAGAAAGATGCTGGGGGCGATGTCTTTGGGTCGTAACTCATCGAGCCAGGCAGACTCCCAAAAGGAAGCACGATGGCCATCGCCAACTTCCACCTTTGTAGCAGCCCCAAAAATGGCACGGTCAGCCTTGTCACACGGATTCCCAAGACCCACCCAAGGTTTGATCGGGTCCATCCATTCAAACCACAGCCACCGAATACGCAGTGCAGCAACAATCCTTTTTAAATTTAGGATACCCAAGCCTCCTTGAGTTTTTGATTTGCAAACTTGCTCCCAGTTAATTTTGCATTTGCCTCCGACAACTTTATCACACCCTGCCCATAAATAAGCCTGCCGCAGAGCATCAATCTTGTTCAGGAGGTCGACTGGAAGATTCAAGGCTGTCATGAAGTAAATTGCAGTGGTTGTTAGAACAGATTTTACCAAAACAGCCCTCCTAGGAGAGGCCACATGTTTTCCCAACCAAGGCGCAAGTTGGGCCACGATCTCATCCTCAAGCGGTTGAAAGTGGATCCGCTTCAGCTTCTTCACTGACAGAGGGAGACCAAGATATTTCATAGGGAATGAAGAACGGTTGGCCGGGAAGGATTGAAGGATGTCCGTGAGGTCGAGATTCTCACAACGGATTGGGGGGACAAGGCTTTTGTTGCAGTTCATGATTAGTCCAGTGACCTCTCCAAAAATTTTCAAAGTTTCAGCAAAGAATTTGACATCATCCTTGTTGGGGGCCAAAAAAACGGCGGCGTTGTCTTCGTAGAGGGAGGCCCTCATAGGCATTGCCTGACTACCGACCGGGTGTAGATTTCCTTGTTCCGTTGCCTTTCGGAGGATATGATGTAGCGGGTCGATGGCAAGCATGAAAAGGAGAGGGGATAGCGGATCCCCCTGTCTCAGTCCTTGTCCAAGCTTTATTGGGATACCAGGAACTCCATTGAGAAGAACACGAGAGGAGGCCGAATATAAAAGTGTCAAAATCCATCCTCGAAATCTAGGAGGGTAGCCTAGGTGTTGGAGTAACTCAAGCAGGAAGTCCCATCTCACGGAGTCAAAAGCTTTTTTTATGTCAAGTTTGAATAGCAGCGCCGGTGTTTTCTTGCGATGTAGCCTCCGCACAATGTTGCGCACATACATGAAGTTGTTATGAATGCATCTTCTCTTTATGAACGCGCTTTGGGCTTGCGAGACAAGGTCATTCATGTGGGGCGCTAGCCTGTTGGACATTAACTTGGCAATGATCTTAACGACAACATGAATAAGGCTAACATGGCGGAAGTTGGTGATGTCCTCAACACCGTCCTTCTTTGGAATGAGGGCGATATTCGCAGAATCAGCCAGTGGAAATGAGAAGCGTGGAGATTCGTGAAGTGGTTGGTGGCCATCATGATATCTTCTTTGACAGTGGTCCAGCAAGCCTTGAAGAAAGCACCAGTAAACCCATCTGGGCCTGGCGTTTTGTAGCTCGGCATACCAAAAACTACCGCCTTCACTTCTTCCTCGGAGAAGAGCTCATCAAGGTCTCTCAAGTCACAGTCAGGGGGAGGGAGGATCTCCCAATTGATGTCAATGCTACGCGGGGGGCCTTTCTTGGCAATGTTGGCGAAGTGTTGATGAACAATATGTTCCTTTTGCCCGTCCTCTGTAACCCATCCATTGTTGTGCTTTAGGCGGTGGATAAAGTTCTTTCTTCACCGATGGTTGACCCGAAGATGGAAGTAGCGAGTGTTGGCATCTCCTTCTTTCAAATTTGTAATCGTAGAATTTTGACGCTTACACTCCTTTTCCAACACCGCTAAGCCGATGACATTTCTCTTAAGTCTCTGACGCAATTCCCTCTCATCCTGGGAGAGCACTCTTTGTTCCTGGGCCAAGTCCAGGTGCAAAATAACCTCCAGGGCCATGTGAAGTTGGATCTTGGACTATGCAAAGAGGGTCTTACTCCATTTGTGAAGCTTCTGGATAGTTCTCTTTAGCTTATGGAAGAGTCTTTGGAAAGGCTCCACATGACCAGAGTGCTCATTCCAAGCTACACTAACCACATTCTGAAACCCGGGCATTTTGGTCCAGTGGTTCTCAAAGCGGAAAGACCTGGGCCTCTTTGGTCCCGAGTTGTTGGCCAGCAAGAGGGGACAATGGTCTGATAGTGACGATTAGAGGACATGAAGAATGTGGGTCGCGAAGTCGATGTCCCAATCATCATTACAAAAAAAGCTATCGAGTTTGCACTGTGTTGGGTTGTCTTGTTCATTGCTCCAAGTGAAGCATCTGTTTTGAAGGTGGATTTCCTTGAGCTCACAAGCATTGAGGGTGTTTTGGAATCGAACGAGGCGGTTGCGGTCCACATTGGCATGGTTTTTGTCTCGAGCACGATATATTTGGTTGAAATCCCCATTAACAAGCCATCTTGTACCAGTGGGAGGTTTTTGTGATGTTAGCTCCAGGAAGAAAGCATCCTTGTTTTTGTTGCGTGTGGGACCATAGACCATAGTTAGTTTGAATGATTTCTGGTCTGAGGTATTCTTGAGGGTGGCTGATGCAGAGAGGAAATAGACACCCATTTGAACATCTGTGACCGAGACAACGACATCGTCCCAGAGGAACAAGATCTCGCCTTTTGTGCCGTCGGCAGGCCGTTGAGCAAAATTCTTCAGGCGCTGTCCACCTAAGTAGGCAGCAACAAACGGATCAACGTTCTGTAGCTTAGACTCTTGGATGCAAACCAGATCACATGAGGATGCAGCGATAGTATGGTGGACAGTAGCTCTTCGAATTGGGTAGTTCAGCCTCACACATTCCAGCACAGGATTGATAGATTGTTTTCTAACATATGCGAACCAGAGCTACTTCATAACACAAAGGAGGAACACATAAGTTTTTGGCCGCTACATCCGAATTCGGTCTTGCCAGGACCCAGATCAGTGGGACACACACGCAGCCACAAACATGCGCGGAAACTACAGCAGCAACCAGTCTCACCAGGACCAAGTTCAGTGGCGCACATAGGCAGCCACAAACAGGTGTACAGAACCACACAAAGGACCAACTCAAAGAGTGCACTAACATGGCAAACTTTGCTACATCTTCAATGGCAGACGGAGCTTCAAGCATCCCCTGCAGCTTACTCGCCCACATCCGGCCCACCTTCCCCTCCATGGAGCACCAGGGCATCCTCGACCGCGGTGGAGAGGTCACAGTCAAACTGAAACAGCGCATGCAGTGCCGCAATCGCGATGTCAGGGAGCTGCCATGGAAGAGCTCAACAAACTTGGCGATAGCCACCTCCGTGACCTGCTCTCCGTCAGTGACAATGCCCATCCGTTGGCACAGAAGTTGCTCCAAAAGCTTGGTGATGGGTACAACCTTGTTCTTGGCCCTAAGCCGTGGGCTTTGTCTCTGCAACTGGAACCCAATGACACCTGCCAAAGTTTTGCGTCTCGCCTTGGGTTGTCTTGGGGGGGGGGGGGTTGTGTGTGGCGAGGGAGACGGCAGCAGGGGTGGCATGCATGGAATAAATATTGGAGTAGTTGCATCTTCAGTCAAGCATCCCGGAGAGGAGTGATGGATGGGTGTAGGTCTTGTCTCATTGTTGTGGTCCAGGACCGGGCTGTTATTGTTGGGGAACGTAGTAATTTCAAAAAAAGTTCCTACGCACACGCAAGAGCATGGTGATGCATAGCAACGAGAGGGGAGAGTGTCGTCCACGTACCCTCGTAGACCGTAAGCAGAAGTGTTATGACAACGCGGTTGATGTAGTCGTACGTCTTCACGATCGACCGATCCAAGTACCAAGTGTACGACACCTCTGCGATCTGCACACGTTCAGCTCGGTGACGTCCCACGAACTCACGATATAGTAGAGCTTCAAGGGAGAGTTCCGTCAGCATGGCGGCGTGATGACGGTGTTGATGAAGCTACCAACACAGGGCTTTGCCTAAGCACTGCTATGATATGACCGAGGTGGATTATGGTGGAGGGGAGCACCGCACACGGCTAAAGATCAATGATCAACTTGTGTCTTGGGGTGACCCCCCCGCCCCCGTATATAAAGGAGCTAGGGGGAGAGGCGGCCGACCAGGAGGAGGGCGCGCCAAGGGGGGGAGTCCTACTCCCACCGAGAGTACGACTCCTCCTTTCCTAGTAGGAGTAGGAAAAGGGGGAAGGAGGAGATAGGGGGGAAGGAAATGGGGGCGCCGCCCCTCCTCCTTGTCCAATTTGGACTAGAGGGGGAGGGGGCGTGCGGCCCTGCCTTGGACGCCCCTCCTCTTCTCCACTAGGGCCCATATGGCCCATTATACTCCCCGGGGGGGGGGGGGTTCCGGTAACCCCCTGGTACTCCGATATATGCCCGAACTTGCCTGGAACACTTCCGAAGTCCAAAGATAGTCATCCAATATATCAATCTTTATGTATCGATCATTTTGAGACTCCTCATCATGTCCGTGATCATATCTGGGACTCCGAACTATGGCTTAGTCAACGGGTCTCCAACATTCGGATATATATGTATCTTGCTAATCTCTATGTCTCCCACCTGTACTTGGTCACGGATGGCATTGAATCATCTCTTGATGTGCTTGGTTCTCTTGTGAAATCTGGATTCCTTTGCCAAGGCAATTGCACCAGTATTGTCACAAAATATTTTCATTGGACCCGATGCACTAGGTATGACACCTAGATCGGATATGAACTCCTTCATCCAGACTCCTTCATTTGCTGCTTCCGAAGCAACTATGTACTCCGCTTCACACATAGATCCCGCCACGACGCTTTGTTTAGAACTACACCAACTGACAACTCCACCATTCAATATAAACACGTATCCGGTTTGTGATTTAGAATCGTCCGGATCAGTGTCAAATCTTGCATCGACGTAGCCATTTACGACGAGCTCTTTGTCACCTCCATAAACGAGAAACATATCCTTAGTCCTTTTCAGGTATTTCAGGATGTTCTTGACCACTATCCAGTGATCCACTCCTGGATTACTTTGGTACCTCCCTGCCAAACTAATAGCAAGGCACACATCAGGTCTGGTACACAGCATTGCATACATGATAGAGCCTATGGCTAAAGCATAGGGAACATTTTTCATTTTCTCTCTTATCTTCTACAGTGGTCGAGCATTGAGTCTGACTCAACTTCACACCTTGTAACACAGGCAAGAACCCTTTCCTTCCTTGATCTATTTTGAACTTTTTCAAAACTTTGTCAAGGTATGTGCTTTGTGAAAGTCCAATTAAGCGTCTTGATCTATCTCTATAGATCTTGATGCCCAATATGTAAGCAGCTTCACTGAGGTCTTTCATTGAAAAACTCTTATTCAAGTATCCTTTTATGCTATCCAGAAATTCTATATCATTTCCAATCAACAATATGTCATCCACATATAGTATTAGAAATGCTACAAAGCTCCCACTCACTTTCTTGTAATACAGGCTTCTCCAAAAGTATGCATAAAACCATATGCTTTGTGTTGGGCACCGTAGCAGAAATTCGAAATTTTCTACGCATCACCAAGATCAATCTATGAAGTAACTAGCAATGAGAGAGAGGGAAGTGCATCTTCATACCCTTGAAGATTGCGATGCGGAAGCGTTGCAAGAACGCGGTCAGTGGAGTCGTTCACTAAGCGATTCGGATCACGGCCGAATCCGATCTAAGCACCGAACAACGGTGCCTTCGCGTTCAACAAACGTACAGCCCGGGGACGTCTCCTACTTATTGATCCAGCAATGGGAGAGGATAAGTTGAAGGAGAGCTCCGGCAGCATGACGACGTGGTGGTGGAGCTTGCAGTTCCCCAGCAGAGCTTCGCCAAGCACTACTATGGAGGAGGAGGTGTTGGGGAGGGAGAGGGCTGCGCCAGGGGAAGGGTGAAGCTCCCATGTGCCTCCCCACTATATATAGGGGTGGAGGGGGCTGGTTTCTTGCCCTCCAAGTCCATTGGGGCGTTGGCAAAGGTGGGAGGAAAGAAATCCCATCATTTCCTTCCCCACCGATTGTTATCCCCCTTTTTTAGAGATCTAGATCTTATCCCTTCGGGATATGATATTTTTCCTTCTAAGGGGGGATCTTGGTGCGCCTTGACCAGGGGTGTGGGGCCTTGCCCCCACTACCCACGTTCATGTGGGTCCCCCATGCAGGTGGGCCCCACTCCGAAACCTTCTAGAACCTTCCCGGTACAATACCGAAAAATCCCGAACATTTTCCGGTGGCCAAAATAGGACTTCCCATATATAAATCTTTACCTCCGGACCATTCTGAAACTCCTCGTGATGTCCGGGATCTCATTCGGGACTCCGAACAACATTCGGTAACTGCACACTAATTCCCATAACAACTCTAGCGTCACCGAACCTTAAGTGTGTAGACCCTACGGGTTCGGGAATCATGCAGACATGACCGAGACAGCTCTCTGGCCAATAACCAACAGCAGGATCTGGATACCCATGTTGGATCCCACATGTTCCACGATGATCTCATCGGATGAACCACAATGTCAAGGATTCAAGCAATCCCGTATACAATTCCCTTTGTCAATCGGTACGTTACTTGCCAGATTCGATCGTCGGTATCCTAATACCTCATTCATTCTCGTTACCGGCAAGTCACTTTACTCGTTCCATAATGCATGATCCCGTGACTAACTACTTAGTCACATTGAGCTCATTATGATGATGCATTACCGAGTGGGCCCAGAGATACCTCTCCGTCACACGGAGTGACAAATCCCAGTCTCGATTCGTGCCAACCCAACAGACACTTCCGGAGATACCCGTAGTGCACCTTTATAGCCACCCAGTTATGTTTTGACGTTTGGCACACCCAAAGCATTCCTACGGTATTCGGGAGTTGCACAATCTCATGGTCTAAGGAAATGATACTTGACATTAGAAAAGCTTTTAGCAAACGAACTACACGATCTTGTGCTATGCTTAGGATTGGGTCTTGTCCATCACATCATTCTCCTAATGATGTGATCCCATTATCAATGACATCCAATGTCCATGGTCAGGAAACCATAACCATCTATTGATCAACAAGCTAGTCAACTAGAGGCTCACTAGGGACATGTTGTGGTCTATGTATTCACACATGTATTACGGTTTCCAGTTAATACAATTATAGCATGAACAATAGACAATTATCACGAACAGGGAAATATAATAATAACCATTTTATTATTGCCTCTAGGGCATATTTCCAACAGTCTCCCACTTGCACTAGAGTCAATAATCTAGTTCACATCACTATGTGATCGTAATGAATCCAGAACCCATGGGGTTTGATCATATCTCGCTTGTGAGAGAGGTTATTAGTCAATGGGTCTGAACCTTTCAGATCCATGTGTGCTTTACAAATCTCTACGTCATCTTATAGATGCAGCTACCATGCACTATTTGGAACTATTCCAAATAACTGTTCTACTATATGAATCCGGTTTACTATTCAGAGTCATCCAGATTAGTGTCAAAGTTTGCATCGACGTAACCCTTTACGGCGAACTATTTTACCACCTCCATAATCGAGAAAAATTCCTTAGTCCACTAGTCACTAAGGATAACTTTGACCGCTGTCCTGTGATGCATTTCTGGAGCACTCTTGTACCCCTTGACTGACTCATGGCAAGGCACACTTCAGGTGCAGTACACAGTATAGCATACTGTAGAGCCTACGTCTAAAGCATAGGGGACGACCTTCGTCCTTTCTCTCTCTTCAGCCGTGGTCAGGTCTTGAGTCTTACTCAATACTCACACCTTATAACACAGCCAAGAACTCCTTCTTTGCCGATCTATTTTGAACTCCTTCAAAGTCTTGTCACGGTGCGTATTCATTTGAAAGTACTATCAAGCGATTTTTGATCTATCCTTATAGATCTTCATGCTCAATGTTCAAGTATCTTAATCCAGGTTTTCCATTGAAAAACACTTTTCAAATAACCCTATATGCTTTCTAGAAATTCTACATCATTTCCTATCAACAATATGTCAACAACATATACTCATCATAAATGCTATAGTACTCCCACTCACTTCTTTGGAAATACAAGTTTCCAATAAACTTCATATAAACCCAAAATCTTTGATCATCTCATCAAAGCATATATTCCAACTCCGAGATGCTTACTCCAGTCCTTAGAAGGATTGCTGGAGCTTTGCATACTTGTTAGCATCTTTTAGGATTGACAAAACCTTCTGGTTGTATCACATACAACCTTTCCTCAAGAAAATCGTTAAGGAAACAATGTTTTGACATCCTATCTGCAAGATTTCATAAATAATGCAGGAACTGCTAATATAATTTCAACAGACTCTTAGCATCGCTACGAGTGAGAAAGTCTCATCATAATCAACTCCTTGAACTTGTCGGAAAACATCTTAATGACAAGTCGAGCTTTCTTAATGGTGATACTTACCATCATTGTCCGTCTTCCTTTTAAAATCCATCTGTACCCAACAGCCTTACGACCATCAAGTAGTTCTTCCAAAGTCTATACTTTGGTTTCATACATGGATCCTCTCTCGGATTTTATGGCCTCGATCCATTCGTCGGAATCCGGGACCACCATCGCTTCTCCATAGCTCGTAGGTTCATTGTTGTCTAGCAACATGACCTTCAAGACAGGATTACCGCACCACTCTAAAGTAGTACGCGTCCTTGTCGACCTACGAGGTTTGGTAGTGACTTGATCCGAAGTTTCATGATCACTATCATCAGCTTCCACTTCAACTGGTGTAGACGCCACAAGAACAACTTCCTGTGCCCTGCTACACACTAGTTGAAGTGACGGTTCAATAACCTCATCAAGTCTCCACCATCCTCCCACTCAATTCTTTCGAGAGAAACTTTTCCTCGAGAAAGGACCCGATTCTAGAAACAATCCCTTTTGCTTCCGGATCTGAGACAGGAGGTATACCCAACTATTTTTGGGTGTCCTATGAAGATGCATTTATCCGCTTTGGGTTCGAGCTTATCAGCCTGAAACTTTTTCACATAAGCGTTGCAGCCCCAAACTTTATAAGAAATGACAGCTTAGGTTTCTCTAAACCATAGTTCATACGGTGTCGTCTTAATGGAATTGTGTGGTGCCCTATTAAAGTGAATGCGGTTGTGTCTAATGCCTAACCCATAAAACGATAGTGTTAATTAGATAAGAGACATCATGGTATGCACCATATCCAATAGGGTGCAGTTACAATGTTTGGACACAGCATCACACTATGGTGTTCCAGGCGGTATTAGTTGTAAAACAATTTCCACAATGTCTTAATTGTGTGCCAAACTCGTGACTCAGATATTTATCTCTATGATCATATCATAGACATTTTATCCTCTTGTCACGACGATCTTCAACTTCACTCTGAAATTACTTGAACCTTTCAATAATTCAGATTTGTGTTTCATCAAGTAAATATACTAAGAATCTACTCAAATCATCTATGAAGTAAGAGCATAATGATATTCACTGCGTGCCTCAGCACTCATTGGATTGCACACATAAAATGTATTACTTCCAACAAGTTGCTCTCTTGTTCCATCTCACTGAAAATGAGGCCTTTCAGTCATCTTGCCCATGTGGTATGATTTGCATGTCTCAAGTGATTCAAAAACAAGTGAGTCCAAATGATCCATCTGCATGGAGTTTCTTCATGCGTATATACCAATAGACGTGGTTCGCATGTCTCAATCTTTTCAAAAACGAGTGATTCCAAAGATCCATCAATATGGAGCTTCTTCATGCGTTTTATACCAATATGACTTAAGTGGCAGTGCCACAAGTATGTGGTACTACCATTACTATCTTATATCTTTTGGCACGAACATGTGTATCACTACGATCGAGATTCAATAAACCATTCATTTTAGGTGCAAGACCGTTGAAGGTATTATTCAAATAAACAGAGTAACCATTATTCTCCTTAAATGAATAACCGTATTGCGATAAACATAATCCAATCATGTTTATGCTCAACGCAAACACCAAATAACAATTATTTAGGTTTAACACCAATCTCGATGGTAGAGGGAGCAGGCGATGCTTGATCACATCAACCTTGGAAACACTTCCAACACACATCGTCATCTCACCTTTAGCTAGTCTCCATTTATTCCGTAGCTCTTTTATTTCGAGTTACTAACACTTAGCAACCGAACCGGTATCTTAATACCCTGGTGCTACTAGGAGTACTAGTAAAGTACACATTTAATACAATGTATATCTAATATACTTCTGTCAACCTTGCCAGCCTTCTCATCTACCAAGTATTTAGGGTAGTTCTACTTCAGTGACTGTTCCCTCATTACAGAAGCACTTAGTCTCGGGTTTGGGTTCAACCCTGGGTTTCTTCACTAGAGCAGCAACTGATTTGTCGTCTCATGAATTATCCCTTCTTGCCCTTGCCCTTCTTGCCCTTGCCCTTCTTGAAACTAGTGGTTTTACTAACCATCAACAATTGATGCTCCTACTCGATTTCTACTTTTGCGGTGTCAAACATCGCGAATTGCTCAAGGATCATCATGTATATCCCTGATATGTTATAGTTCATCACGAAGCTCTAATAGCTTGGTGGCAGTGACTATGGAGAACCATCACTATCTCATCTGGAAGATTAACTCCCACTCAATTCAAGTGATTGTAGTACTCAGACAATCTAAGCACATGCTCAATGATTGAGCTTTTCTCCCTTAGTTTGCAGGTTAAGAAACTTGTCGGAGGTCTCATACCTCTTGACGTGGGCACGAGCCTGAAATCCTAATTTCAGCTCTTGGAACATCTCATATGTTCTGCGACGTTTCAAAAAATGTCTTCGCTGCCTCAATTCTAAACCGTTTAACATTACGCACTGAACTATCACGTAGTCATCAAAACGTGTATGTCAGATGTTCGCAACATCCACAAACGACGCTCGAGGTTCAGCACACCGAGCGGTGCATTAAGGACATAAGCCTTCTGTGCAGCAATGAGGACAATCCTCAGTATACGGACCCAGTCCGCATAATTGCTACTATCAACTTTCAACTAAAATTTTCTCTAGGAACATATCTTAAACAGTAGAACTAAAGCGCAAGCTACGACATAATTTGCAAAGTCCTTTTGACTATGTTCATGATGATTAAGTTCATCTAATGAACTCCCACTCAAATAGACATCCCTCTAGTCATCTAAGTGATACATGATCCGAGTCAACTAGGCCGTGTCCGATCATCACGTGAGACGGACTAGTCATCATCGGTGAACATCTCCATGTTGATTGTATCTACTATACGACTCATGTTCGACCTTTCGGTCTCTTGTGTTCCGAGGCCATGTCTGTACATGCTAGGCTCGTCAAGTCAACCTAAGTGTTTTGCGTGTGTAAATCTGGCTTCACCCGTTGTATGTGAACGTTAGAATCTATCACACCCGATCATCACGTGGTGCTTTGAAACAACGGACTTTCGCAACGGTGCACAGTTAGGGGGAACACTTTCTTGAAATTTTAATGAGGGATCATCTTATTTATGCTACCGTCGTTCTAAGCAAATAAGATGTAAACATGACAAATATCACATGCAAATCATAAAGTGACATGATATGGCCAATATCATCTTGCGCCTTTGATCTCCATCTTGAGGCACGACATGATCACCTTAGTCACCGGCATGACACCATGATCTCCAACATCGTGTCTTCATGAAGTTGTCTCACCAACTATTACTTCTACTACTATGGCTAACGGTTTAGCAATAAAGTAAAGTAATTACATGACATTTTCAATGACACGCAGGTCATACAATAAATTAAGACAACTCCCATGGCTCCTGCCGGTTGTCATACTCATCGACATGCAAGTCGTGATTCCTATTACAAGAACATGATCAATCTCATACATCACATATATCATTCATCACATTCTTTTGGCCATATCACATCACATAGCATACCCTGCAAAAACAAGTTAGACGTTCTCTAATTCTTGTTGCATGTTTTACGTGGCTGCTATGGGTTTCTAGCAAGAACATTTCTTACCTACGCAAAAGCCACAACGGTGATATGCCAATTGCTATTTACCCTTCATCAGGACCCTTTTCATCGAATCCGATCCGACTAAAGTGGGAGAGACTGGCACCCGCTAGCCACCTTTATGCAACAAGTGCATGTCAGTCGGTGGAACCTGTCTCACGTAAGCGTACGTGTAAGGTCGGTCCGGGCCGCTTCATCCCACGATGCCACCAAATCAAGATAGGACTAGTAACGGTAAGAAAATTGAACAAACCAACGCCCACAACTACTTGTGTTCTACTCGTGCATAGAATCTACGCAATAGACCTAGCTCATGATGCCACTGTTGGGTAACGTAGCAGAAATTCAAAATTTTCTACGCATCACCAAGATCAATCTATGGAGTAACTAGCAACGAGAGAGAGGGGAGTGCATCTTCATACCCTTGAATATTGCGATGCGGAAGCGTTGCAAGAACGCGGTCAGTGGAGTCGTTCAATAAGCGATTCAGATCACGGCCGAATCCGATCTAAGCACCGAACAACGGTGCCTTCGCGTTCAACACACGTACAGCCCGGGGACGTCTCCTCCTTATTGATCCAGCAAGGGGACAGGAGAAGTTGAGGGAGAGCTCCGGCAGCACGACGGCGTGGTGGTGGAGCTTGCAGTTCTCCGGCAGAGCTTCGCCAAGCACTACTACTACGGAGGAGGTGTTGGGGAGGGAGAGAGCCGCGCCAGGGGAAGGGTGAAGCTCCCATGTGCCTCCCCACTATATATAGGGTGGAGGGGGCTGGTTTCTTGCCCTCCAAGTCCATTGGGGCGTTGGCAAAGGTGGGAGGAAAGAAATCCCATCATTTCCTTCCCCACCGATTGTTATCCCCCTTTTTTAGGGATCTTGATATTATCCCTTCAGGATATGATCTTTTTCCTTCTAAGAGGGGATCTTGGTGCGCCTTGACTAGGGTGTGGGGCCGTGCCCCCACTACCCACGTTCATGTGGGTACCCCCATGCAGGTGGGCCCCACTCCGAAACCTTCTAAAACCTTCCCGATACAATACCGAAAAATCCCGAACATTTTCCGGTGGCCAAAATAGGACTTCCCATATATAAATCTTTACCTCTGGACCATTCCGAAACTCCTCGTGACATTCGGGATCTCATCCGGGACTCCGAACAACATTCGGTAACTGCACACTAATTCCCATAGCAACTCTAGCGTCACCGAACCTTAAGTCTGTAGACCCTACGAGTTCGGGAATCATGCAGACATGACCGAGACAGCTCTCTGGCCAATAACCAACAGCGGGATCTGGATACCCATGTTGGCTCCCACATGTTCCACGATGATCTCATCGGATGAACCACGATGTTAAGGATTCAAGCAATCCTGTATACAATTCCCTTTGTCAATCGGTATGTTACTTGCCCGAGATTCGACCGTCGGTATCCCAATACCTCGTTCAATCTCGTTACCGGCAAGTCACTTTACTCGTTCCGTAATGCATGATCCCATGACTAACTACTTAGTCACATTGAGCTCATTATGATGATGCATTACCGAGTGGGCCCAGAGATACCTCTCCGTCACATGGAGTGACAAATCCCAGTCTCGATTCATGCCAACCCAACAGACACTTTCGGAGATACCCGTAGTGCACCTTTGTAGCCACCCAGTTACGTTGTGACGTTTGGCACACCCAAAGCATTCCTACGGTATCCGGGAGTTGCACAATCTCATGGTCTAAGGAAATGATACTTGGCATTAGAAAATATTTTAGCAAACAAACTACACGATCTTGTGCTATGCTCAGGATTGGGTCTTGTCCATCACATCATTCTCCTAATGATGTGATCCCGTTAACAATGACATCCAATGTCCATGGTCAGGAAACCATAACCATCTATTGATCAACAAGCTAGTCAACTAGAGGCTCACTAGGGATATGTTGTGGTCTATGTATTCACACATGTATTACAGTTTCTAGTTAATGCAATTATAGCATGAACAATAGACAATTATCATGAACAGGGAAATATAATAATAACCATTTTATTATTGCCCCTAGGGCATATTTCCAACACTTTGATCACACTATCAAAGCGTTCATTCCAACTCCGAGAGGCTTGCACCAGTCCATAAGTGGATCGCTAGATCTTGCACACTTTGCTAGCACCTTTCGGATCGACAAAACCTTCTGGTTGCATCATATACAACTCTTCTTCCAGAAATCCATTCAGGAATGCAGTTTTGACATCCATTTGCCAAATTTCATAATCATAAAATGCGGCAATTGCTAACACGATTCAGATAGACTTAAGCATCGCTACGGGTGAGAAAGTCTCATCGTAGTCAACCCCTTGAACTTGTCGAAAACCTTTCGCAACAAGTCGAGCTTTGTAGACAGTAACATTACCGTCAGCGTCAGTCTTTTTCTTGAAGATCCATTTATTCTCGATGGCTTGCCGATCATCGGGCAAGTCAACCAAAGTTCACACTTTGTTCTCATACATTGATCCCATCTCAGATTTCATGGCCTCAAGCCATTTTGCGGAATCTGGGCTCATCATCGCTTCCTCATAGTTCGTAGGTTCGCCATGATCAAGTAACATGACATCCAGAATAGGATTACCGTACCACTCTGGTGTGGATCTTACTCTGGTTGACCTACGAGGTTCAGTAGTAACTTGATCTGAAGTTTCATGATCAATATCATTAACTTCCTCACTAATCGGTGTAGACGTCACAGGAACCGGTTTCTGTGATGAACTACTTTCCAATAAGGAAGCAGTTATAGTTACCTCATTAAGTTCTACTTTCCTCCCACTCACTTCTTTTGAGAGAAACTCCTTCTCTAGAAAGGATCCATTCTTAGCAACAAATGTTTTGCTTCAGATCTGTGATAGAAGGTGTACCCAACAGTCTCCTTTGGGTATCCTATGAAGACGCATTTCTCCGATTTGGGTCCGAGCTTATCAGGTTGAAGCTTTTTCACATAAGCATCGCATCCCAAACTTTAAAAAACGACAACTTTGATTTCTTGCCAAACCATAGTTCATAAGGCATCGTCTCAACGGATTTCGATGGTGCCCTATTTAACGTGAATGCAGCCGTCTCTAAAGCATAACACCAAAACGATAGCGGTAAATCAGTAAGACACATCATAGGTCGCACCATATCTAATAATGTACAATTACGATGTTCGGATACACCATTACGCTGTGGTGTTCCGGGTGGCGTGAGTTGTGAAACTATTCCGCATTGTTTCAAATGTAGACCAAACTCGTAACTCAAATATTCTCCTCCACGATCAGATCGTAGAAACTTTATTTTCTTATTACGATGATTTTCAACTTCACTTTGAAATTCTTTGAACTTTTCAAATGTTTCAGACTTATGTTTCATTAAGTAGATATACCCATATCTGCTTAAATCATCTGTGAAGGTGAGGAAATAACGATACCCGACGCGAGCCTCAATATTCATTGGACCACATACATCAGTATGTATGATTTCCAACAAATCTGTTGCTCGCTCCATTGTTCCGGAGAACGGCGTTTTAGTCATCTTGCCCATAAGGCATGGTTCGCAAGTACCAAGTGATTCATAATCAAGTGATTCCAGAAGTCCATCAGTATGGAGTTTCTTCATGCGCTTTACCCCAATATGACCTAAACGGTAGTGCCACAAATAAGTTGCACTATCATTATCAACTCTGCATCTTTTGACTTCAACATTATGAATATGTGTATCACTACTATCGAGATTCAAGATAAATAGACCACTCTTTAAGGGTGCATGACCATAAAAGATATTACTCATATAAATAGAACAACCATTATTCTCAGATTTAAATGAATAACCGTTTCGCATCAAACAAGATCCAGATATAATGTTCATGCTTAACGCTGAAACCAAATAACAATTATTCAGGTCTAAAACTAATCCCGAAGGTAGATGTAGAGGTAGCGTGCCGTCGGCGATCACATCGACTTTGGAACCATTTCCCATGTGCATCGTCACCTCGTCCTTAGTCAATATTCGCTCAATCCGTAGTCCCTATTTTGAGTTGCAAATATTAGCAACAGAACCAATATCAAATACCCAGGTGCTACTGCGAGCTCTAGTAAGGTACACATCAATAACATGTATATCACATATACCTTTGTTCACCTTGCCATACTTCTTATCCGCCAAATACTTGGGGCAGTTCCGCTTCCGGTGACCAGTCCCTTTGCAGTAGAAGCACTCAGTCTCAGGCTTAGGTCCAAATTTAGGTTTCTTCTCTTGAGCAGCAACTTGTTTGCCGTTCTTCTTGAAGTTCCCTTTCTTCTTCCCTTTACCCTTTTTCTTGAAACTGGTGGTCTTGTTGACGATCAACACTTGATGCTCCTCCTTGATTTCTACCTCCAGAGCCTTTAGCATTGCGAAGAGCTCAGGAATTGTCTTGTTCATCCCTTTCATATTATAGTTCGTCACGAAGCTCTTGTGGCTTGGTGGTAGTGATTGAAGAATTCTGTCAATGACACTATCATCAGGAAGATTAACTCCCAGTTGAATCAAGTGATTATTATACCCAGACATTTCGAGTATATGTTCACTGACAGAACTATTCTCCTCCATCTTGCAGCTATAGAACTTATTGGAGACTTCATATCTCTCAATCCGGGATTTTCTTGAAATATTAACTTCAACTTCTGGAACATCACATATGCTCCATGACGTTCAAAACATCGTTGAAGTCCCGGTTCTAAGCTGTAAAGCATGGCACACTGAACTATCGAGTAGTCATCAGCTTTGCTTTGCCAGACGTTCTTAACATTGTCAGTTGCATCTGCAGCAGGCCTGGCACCCAACGGTGCTTCCAGGACGTAATTCTTCTGTGCAGCAATGAGGATAATCCTCAAGTTACGTACCCGGTCCGTGTAATTTCTACCATCATCTTTCAACTTAGCTTTCTCAAGGAACGCATTAAAATTCAACGGAACAACAACACGGGCCATCTATGTACAACAACATAGACAAGCAAAATACTATCAGGTACTAAGTTCATGATAAATTGAAGTTCAATTAATCATATTACTTAAGAACTCCCACTTATATAGACATCCCTCTAAATCATCTAAGTGATCACGTGATCCAAATAAACTAAACCAAAACCGATCATCACGTGAGATGGAGTAGTTTTCAATGGTGAACATCACTATGTTGATCATATCTACTATATGATTCACGTTCGACCTTTCGGTCTCAGTGTTTCAAGGCCATATCTGCATATGCTAGGCTCGTCAAGTTTAACCCGAGTATTTTTGCGTGTGTAAAACTGGCTTGCACCCGTTGTATGTGAATGTTGAGCTTATCACACCCGATCATCACATGGTGTCTCGGCACGACAAACTTTGGCAACGGTGCATACTCAGGGAGAACACTTATACCTTGAAATTTAGTGAGAGATCATCTTATAATGCTACCGTCAATCAAAGCAAAATAAGATGCATAAAAGATAAACATCACATGCAATCAATATAAGTGATATGATATGGCCATCATCATCTTGTGCCTTTGATCTCCATCTTCAAAGCACCGTCATGATCACCATCGTCACCGGCGCGACCCCCTTATCTTCATCCTAGCATCGTTGTCGTCTCGCCAACTATTGCTTCTACGACTATCGCTATCGCTTAGAGATAAAGTAAAGTAATTACAGGGCGATTGCATTGCATACAATAAAACGACAACCATATGGCTCCTGCGAGTTGTCGATAACTCTGTTACAAAACATGATCTTATCATACAATAAAATTTAGCATCATGTCTTGACCATATCACATCACAACATGCCCTGCAAAAACAAGTTAGACGTCCTCTACTTTTTTGTTGCAAGTTTTACGTGGCTGCTACGGGCTGAGCAAGAACCGTTCTTACCTACGCATCAAAACCACAACGATATTTTGTCAAGTTAGTGCTGTTTTAACCTTCTCAAGGGCCGGGTGTAGCCACACTCGGTTCAACTAAAATTGGATAAACTGACACCCGCCAGCCACCTATGTGCAAAGCACGTCGGTAGAACCAGTCTCGCGTAAGCGTACGCGTAATGTCGGTCCGGGCCGCTTCATCCAACAATACCGCCGAACCAAAGTATGACATGTTGGTAAGCAGTATGACTTGTATCTCCCACAATTCACTTGTGTTCTACTCGTGCATATAACATCTACGCATAAACCTGGCTTGGGTGCCACTGTTGGGGAACATAGTAATTTCAAAAAAATTCCTACGCACACGCAAGATCATGGTGATGCATAGCAACGAGAGGGGAGAGTGTCATCCATGCACCCTCGTAGACCATAAGCGGAACCGCTATGACAACACGGTTGATGTAGTCGTACATCTTCACAATTGACTGATCCAAGTACCAAACATACGACACCTCCGTGATCTACACACGTTTAGCTCGATAAAGTCCCACGAACTCACGATCCAATAGAGCTTCGAGGGAGAGTTCCGTCAGCACGAAGGCGTGATGACGGTGTTGATGAAGCTACCGACGCACGGCTTCGCCTAAGCACTGCTACGATATGACCGAGGTGGATTATGGTGGAGGGGGGCACCGCACACGGCTAAAGATCAATGATCAACTTGTGTCTTGGGGTGCCCCCGCCCCCGTATATAAAGGAGCTAGGGGGAGGCGGACGGCCAGGAGGAGGGCGCACCAAGGGGGGAGTCCTACTCCCACCGGGAGTAGGACTCCTCCTTTCCTAGTAGGAGTAGGAGAAGGGGGAAGGAGGAAAGAGGGGGGAAGGAAAGGGGAGCGCCGCCCCCAATCCTTGTCCAATTCGGACTAGAGGGGGAGGGGGCGCGCGACCCTGCCTTGGCCGCCCCTCCTCTTCTCCACTAGGGCCCATATGGCCCATTATACTCCCCGGGGGGTTCCGGTAACCCCCCGGTACTCTGGTATATGCCCAAACTTGCCCGGAACACTTCCGAAGTCCAAAGACAGTCATCCAATATATTAATCTTTATGTCACGATCATTTCGAGACTCCTCGTCATGTCTGTGATCATATCCGGGACTCCGAACTACCTTCAGTACATCAAAACACATAAACTCATAATACTGATCGTCACCGAACGTTAAGCATGCGGACCCTACAGGTTTGAGAACTATGTAGACATGACCGAGACACGTCTCCGGTCAATAACCAATAGCGGAACCTGGATGCTCAAATTGGCTCCTACATATTTGACGAAGATCTTTATCGATCAAACCGCATAACAACATACATTGTTCCCTTTGTCATCGGTATGTTACTTGCCCGAGATTTGATCGTCGGTATCTCAATACCTAGCTCAATCTCGTTACCGGCAAGTCTCTTTACCTGTTCTGTAATACATCATCCCGCAACTAACTCATTAGTCACATTGCTTGCAAGGCTTATAGTGATGTGCATTACCGAGAGGGCCCAGAGATACCTCTCCGATAATCGGAGTGACAAATCCTAATCTCGATCTATGCCAACTCAACAAGTACCATCGAAAACACCTGTAGAGCACCTTTATAATCACCCAGTTACATTGTGACGTTTGGTAGCACACAAAGTGTTCCTCCGGTAATCGGGACTTGCATAATCTCATAGTCATAGGAACATGTATAAGTCATGAAGAAATCAATAGCAGTAAACTAAAACGATCAAGTGCTAAGCTAACAGAATGTGTCAAGTCAATCACATCATTCTCCTAATGATGTGATCCCGTTTATCAAATGACAACTCATGTCTATGGTTAGGAAACCTTAACCATCTTTGATTAATGAGCTAGTCAAGTAGAGGCATACTAGTGACACTATTTTGTCTATGTATTCACACATGTATTATGTTTCCGATTAATACAATTCTAGCATGAATAATAAACATTTATCATGAAATAAGGAAATAAATAATAACTTTATTATTGCCTCTAGGGCATATTTCCTTCAGTTATGTTGGTGCGAGTCTGGGGGGATTGGCATCACAAGGACCACATCAGAGGAATGGCAGCTCCTATCAGGAACATCAGCAGTTGGGGACTGAACTGGGGTGATCTCCCCATTAGGCATTGCCATCACCAGCTCAGACATTGCTTGCATAGAAGAAGTAGGCTCGATCAAGATAGGGCTTGGCGGGGCACATGCTTGGTTCTTCAGCATCTTGGTTGGGGTCCTGGAGGGAGCAACAAGAGCAGGCACCTGTGTCTGTGAGGCCATCATGTGTCCATCCAGTGTCATGGAAGGTTGCACCTTGCTCATCAGTCGAGCCGCCCCACAGAGCCAGCCCAGGCCTGGGCCGGATGAGTTGAACTCGATCACATCAGATGACGTAGTGCTGGAAGAATGAGGAAGCGAGCGCCCTTTGCCTTCCATTGGAGCGGCGCCTGCCATCTCGGCCGCGGTCTTCCCTTTGTGAGCCGTGGTGATCCTCCTCGGCACGCCGATCAGGCGCACGCGATCGACTATGGAAGAAGCGACCAGGCCAAGAGCTGGAGGTCCTTGACCTGTCGTTGTCGCGGCCACGCCGGTCATCCCTGTCTCGGTCATCATCTCAGCGATGGCGATCATCATCATCACGGCGGCGAGGGGGTGGTTCATGCCTGTCTCGCGGCCTTGACTCGCCGTCCACCACACCAAAGCACCAAGTGAACGGGTCGGTGTGCGGTTGATGGGGGATGTTTCCGGTGCTGTCCGGCGTGTAGTCTTCAAGCCTGTCGAGATGCACAATGGCTCGTTGATGGATGCCACCATGCCCAATGGTCGTGAATGGGGCACCATCCACTCTAGTAGCCACGCGTCGAGCGATGGTCACGTTCTGGATCTGGGGGATGGAGGAGGGGTTCGCAGACCACGCCAGAGCTTGATGCAGGTGTCATCCTCTTGACGAAGAGTGGCGATGTCGAAATAGTGGATGAATGTCTCCGGCCGAAGCACTTGAGCAGCGACGGACTGCGACCACGCGTTCAGTGGGATGCTTACAATGCAAAGGTGGACGTGGTAGTTGGCCTGAACCATGTCATAGTGGGCATCTAGCCTCCAGTTGGAGGAGTGGATGTCGAGGTTGTTGTGATGGAAATGTCCCGAGGCCGTGACCTTGTCGCGGTGATGCGGGAACTCGAACAGAGCAAAGAAATCTTCAGGATAATGGGGAACCACCTTGACAGCCTTTATCCCAAACTGAACATCAATGGCTTCTTGGATCTCAGCAGCGCTCACCGAGGGCATGTTCCCCCCGAGCCAGATGAAGGCGCCCAGGGAAGCCAGAGACGCCACGTTGGCCTCCATGTCCGGCGTGGTGACGATCACCATGTTCCCCTCCTCTGGGCGCAAGGACGGGTCACCGATGCGAGGCCCTTGGCGCGACATGTCGCCCGACAAGACCGCAGCAGGTTGGCGAGGCGTTTCTGTGGCTGCAGTCACAGCAGGCGGGGTCGAGGGAGAGCACAGCAGGGAGGGGGAAGGACTGTTGGTGCAGCCCCTCACCCAGTGCCCAAATTGGCGGCAGCGGCGGTAGGTGAATGGGTTGCGGCAGTCCACCTTGCAGTGGCCTTTGAGGAGGCAGCGATGGCATTCTCGATCTCGTATCTTGACAAATCCTCTCTGACCTTGAGGAGGGGAATAGGAGAGCGCCTTCTTGCGAAATAACTCCCGGTTGGTGGAGCGACCCTCCCTCCACCAGTATGGCAGCCACACCAAATGCCAGCCATCTACCGGATTAACTTGCATTGACGCACCATTAGTCAACGCAGGGCTCGAGGAAGTGCGTCGCGCGACACACAAGGTCTTGGATTTGAATGCGGCAGGAGCGGATTTGAGGCAGGGCCTGAGAGCGCCATGAATAGGGGGCATATTTGGGGCTTCCAATGGATCCGCATTGAAGGCAAACCTCACCTTGTTCGATGCCTTGGTCACCTCAGACGCGACCACACGAGCCAGCAGAAGGGGGGGAGGCAGAGGGAGCCGGGGGCGATGGATCTGAGGGCGTCACCACCAGCTGAGGGAATAGCTCAACTGTCAGCTCCGTCTGCAAGAACAGCGGCGACGGGAAACCTGGGGGGAACGCGGCAAAGTAGAGCAGGGGGAAACCTTTGCAGCGCCGGCCACAGGCTTGGAAGGGGAGGCGGTGGCTGCGGGCGCCGGAGTAGTACGCCACGGGAGTGTGGGAACGGGGGGAGCGGTCATGGATAAAATTCACTTCTTAGATTTGCTTGGTATTTTGGGAGAACCTCGTTTTCGTTGAAACTTAAGCCTTGAGCAATGCACGACTCACCACAAGATCTTCCCCCTAGTGTCTCGTGAAAATATACATTGGAAAAATATATTAACTTCATGAAGAATCAAAACTAAAAAAACAACATGACACAATAGCATAAACCTATTATATCTGAATAATTGGATCTAGGGATTACAAGGACACGATTTCTCTATGTTCATAGCACTGCCAAAGAAAAATTAGACCAACTTTATTACAAAATACCACGACTATGGTGCATAATCTAGTCATTACCCTTGGTAGTGTTGCTAGGAAGTACTAGCCAGAAAGTTCCTACTTGGATAGTTAGAAGGACAGTGATCCTCAGCCCATACTGTCCTCAATCCACTAGGATTTAAATTCTGGTGCTCGCATTTATTCTGAATTTATTTCAGAATTTACGGCGATACACGTTTAGTGGGAGGAGACGTTCCCGTCGACTACGAAGCGTCTATAGTGACTTCATAAAATCTCAAGATGACATGCCGGCTCAGTCCGTCATAGGTGCTCATAGGGGTAGTGTGTGTGTGTGTAGGGGTGAGTGTATGCGCGTATATATGAGCGCTGACGTCTGTATCGTGTTAAGAAAAAAATACACATGGGTTTTATTCAGGTTCAGGCCCCTGGTGAGTAATACCCTATTCCCCGTTTTGTGTTGTTATTCATGGCGGGTATACCTCGTGAGAGGGATTAAATGGGAGTGATGTATTGCTACCGACAGTCTAAGTCTAGGGGAGTAGATGATGTTGATAGTCCCGTAGCCACCACCTCATATACATGGGTGGGGGCTAGGGTTTTACAAGAAGACGAAATCTCAGATAAGAACCTAATAGAAGTTTCACGACTCCTTCATGGAATATAGGTCTAGATCCTATCTCGACGCCGTCATTTTTTACTTGGGGTCCAAGATGATCTTTAGATGCTTGATCCAATCCTATGGGCTCCCTTTGGTCGCCGACTCTTTGGTGGGTCCCATGGGACCCGTGGTAGGCCTGCTATAGGGCTCCTGGGCAGAAGCCACCCTCGTTGTACTATCATCAGTAGCCCCCGAGCGTGTCTGAGATTGAAGTAGCTGGTCTTCGATGTCCCAGACATGATCTTTATCTTCATGCTCACCTTGTGGTTTTATCTTCAGGAGATCGGCCTTGTAGTCGACAGCGGGCTCACTCATCATGAGGACTCCCAAGATGTTGTGTTTGTCGGCTTGTGGAAGGTGACGCGTGCTCCGAAGACCTTAGGGCCTTCTACGAGAGCTCTTCCCCAAGGTCTTGGCTCTACCTCGCGGATCTCCAGCTGCCCTGGTGTGGCCTCTGCTCGGACCGCAACTTCGCAACCTGATGTTGGCCTCGGGCAAACCAAAACATTGCAAGCCTGCCCGCCTCGTCAAATCTAAATTGTTGACGGTATTGGTTTCATACAATCATGATGATGGAGCTTGGACTGCCGCACCCACGTCTCATGAAACGGGAAAACGCAGGAGACGTGGACGTGTGGCACGCCGCAACGATTACCGCACCAATTCACCGTGGTGGCTATAAAGGAGGGAAAAGAGGGTAATTACTCCCCCCCGTCCCCTTTCGTCTCCAATTTTGCGCGTTCCTCCTTTTTCGATGTGCCTCCATTGCTGGGATCCCTCTGCTTGTCTTTCCCTCGCCAATCTTCCCGCATTCGGTGAGATGGCCAAGATTTGGAGCGTCTAGGGGAGTACTCGTGCTCAGGGCACCACTCTCGACATCGTTGCCATTGAGCGGAAGTGAAAGAGGGCTACCGGTGGTGATGAGAAGAAGAAGCAGCCACGGGCGGACAACAAGACCATGGGGAAGTGGTTCCGGTCGGCTTGAGCCAAGGAGCTACACCAGCTTGTTGTGGAGAAGTCGATCCTGACGGATCTGGTATCACTACAAAAAAAGACACATCCGTGACATTATGGCCCGAATGAAAACTTTTACTATCATGAATATGACACTTCTATGATGAAAATTCTGACAAAAACATGTATCATCATAGATGTGGTGGGCTCCTACTTATATGACAAAAAAATTATGACAAAAAATGGGCTTTTCATCCTGGGCAGGCCAGAGACGCACCTGCATGACATTTTTGGGCCGTCCATGACATAAAAATTATGGTAGAAGTGAGGGTGAGGAAAATTTTGGGGAGTTCCTGATTAATGTGGGTGGTCAGGGCCGAGCGAGCATTGTGGTTTTGCGCGTTTCTCTCGTATGCGCGTGTGCGCGAGGCGTTCGCTAACTGAACCCGAGGGAGGCATTCGCTTAGTGAATTGAAGCCGATCGATCTATCCCTTCGCTACTAACTGAACCCGATCAATTCTTTCGCTGCTAACTGGACCCGGTAGATTCCTTCGTGGATACTGCTAATTGAACTTGAGCGATCGATCGTTGTTGCTGCTTATTGAAGCCCGTCGAGCCCCCGTGCGAGACGTAGCTAGCCAGTTGGGTTGCTTCTCAATGAACAGTGCCCAATGCTATAGCGCGCGATATGTAGAATGAGTTGAGACTTGCATCGATCGAGCCCCTTGCACGAGACATGGTAAGTTGACCTAGCCAGTTGGTTGGTTGTGGATGGACAATTCTCGGTGGGGATTGGATGAAAGGACCCCGTGATAGTAGGCGGCTGCCGCTGGATGAACAGGACCCGGAGGAGGCTGCCACACCCCAGCCGGTTGGGGCTAGATGAACCGGACCCCGTGGAGGCTGGATGACCAGTAGCCAGTGGAGGTTGGAGGAAGTCGATGGTGGATGAACAATAGCTGGTGGAGGCTGGAGGAAGTCGACGGTGGATGAATAGTAGCCCATGGAGTCCCGTTTTGCGGCACACCACACCACTCCTGATGAATAGGTCCCCATTATGACCGTATGCGCTTGACGAGAAGTCGGTTTCCTCTGTTTTGCGGTACGCCAGATTGCTCTGATCAACAGGACCCCATTTTGACCGCAGGCGGTTGAACAGAAGTCCGTTTCCTCCATTTTGCGGTACACTAGACCCTTATCGATGAACAAGACCCCATTTTGACCGTAGGCAGTCGAAGATGACTCCATTTTCTCCGTTTTGCGGTACGCCAGACCTTGAGTCAATGAATAGGACCCTGTATTGTCTGTTCCGTCCAAGCCGACTGACTCCCGATGAACACAACACTGTTTCTCCATTTCAACCCAGCCGGTTGGCTACCGATGAATAGGACATTGTTTCTCTGTTTCGACCCAGTCGGTTGTCTACCGATGAACGGGACACCATTGTTGTCGTCTGTTGCCTCTTCATGTACACGACCTCTGGCCGTATGTATGCGCGATTACGTGTTCGACACCCCGCCCGTCATGCTTTGTGATGCATATTGCCATGTCATGCTTTGTGATGCATATTGCCATGCCATGCTTTGTGATGCCTTTGTTTGCTTTATATTTACTGTCCCCCCATCTTCTCTCCGGTAGACCGTGAGACCGATGCTGCTCCCGAGTACGACTACACTCTTGATGACCAGCCCCTTTCAGCAGAGCTTCCAGGCAAGCAAAACCCCCTTGATCATTCCTATATTGCATATTCTTTCTCCCTCTCATGCTTGCACTGGATTTTGCTCCTATTCTGATGCATAGCCTGCTTTTGTAACCTGCTGTTGTTACTTTAACTGTTATCCTATATGCTTAGTATAGGTTGGTTAGTGATCCATCAGTGGCCCCACACCCTTGTCCGTGTTGCCATGCTTTTCTTCCGGGTGACTCGATCAATGTGATTGAGGTGCAGAGACCGGCACATCACCGACACCCCCCTTTATCGTACACTTGTACGACTCTACAGAGCTACTATCGAGTGCCAAGGGTCATACCTCGAATCTCACTCATGATGATATCTTTGTAGTATAGCTAATCGATCATGGATTGCTGAGGGTGATTCCTCATTCACCACTCCCGATGATGACTCGGTCGTGCAACACCTCAAGTGTGAACCCTTCGAGGGTGATTCCTCCAAGGTCACCTTGACGGTTACATCGAGTAGGAATCCATCGAGAGTGATTCCTCAGATTCCCCATTGATGTTGTGGACACACGGATACCTTGACCTTCACCTCAGTCCTTTGTTGAAGTCGGGTCGACCCAAGGGTTACTCGCGAGAGTTATTGAAGTCGGGTTGACCATGAGGGTACGCGCGAGATAATGACGCGACATGACCGGGTAGGCAGAGACCGCTCTAGGAGAGGGATGGGCCTGGCCCTTGTCGTCAGTCCGCGAGACGGGGCGACAGGATCACTGATCGTTTCCGCGATCTCCCAACACATTAACGAGTTTGGATATGTGATCTAAGTAGGCCTCTGGCCTTTTCACACTAACCACCATGCAAGATAAGTTATGGGCGGTCGGCGTCGTACGATTCTCCCGAAAGATCTTCAGATGTTATACTTCAGAGATGCGGGCTGATTGTTGGGGTGGACGGTAACCGCCCGTGCTTGTATAAGGAGGTGGGTCTGGTCCCCGACCAGTCGCGCAACACGTAGGAGTGCAAAGGGCGCTTAGGATGTAGACCGACGTGCTGACCTCTTTGCTGAGCCTAGGTAGGACTAGGGTCGATCAGCCGAGACCGGGCATGACCCGTTAAAGTGTGTCCGGCCGGAGTTAATCGAGCGTGTTGGGTAAGCTGGTGCACCCTTGCAGGGAACTATATCTATTCGAATAGTTGTGTCCACGGTAATGGACGCTCGTAGTTGTATCCCAATCTACTACAAATAGAAATGGATACTTTTTGACACTAAATGGATATGATAGCTCCGGATCGCTTTCTCGCAGGGAGTCGAGGAAGGATCTCTGGGCGAGGCTAATATATACTTGCTACTATATGTTATGTTACTCTACTCTCTTCTGCCGCTGCAAGACACTTCAAGATGCTAGTCTTCAATAGGTTAGGCGTTTCCATCTAATCTGGCATTCTGCAGTATAGTCCACAGATACACCCCTTCCCCTTGATACTGATGCATACTTAGCATAGATCCGATGTAAGTGTTGCGAGTACTTTGGATGAGTACTCACGGTTGCTTTGCTACCTTTTTCCCCTCTACCCGATTGTTACGATCAGATGATGGAGCTCAAGAGCCAGCGGATCCCGCTGATGCCTACTACTATACCGACGGAGCCTACTACTTTGTGTAGACCGATGGCCAGGAGTAGTTAGGAGGCCCCAGGCAGGAGGCCTGCACCTTTTCGATGTAGATGTCGTTGTTTTGCTCAGCCTTCTTAAGGCAAACTTGTTTAATTATGTTTGTACTCAGATATTGTTATTTTCGCTGACTTATGTATTCGGGCCTTCGTGGCCCTGACTTATAATATAAAGTTGTTCGACTTTAATTTGTGTCTAGAGTTGTGTTGTGATATCTTCTCGTGAGTCTTTAATCTTGATCATGTGCATTTGCATGTATTATTAGTGCACGATTGAGTCGGGGACGTCACAACTTATTACTCTTGGATGTTTGGTACCTTAGAGCTTGTTCCTCTTGGGTGCTTGGGCGCCCTAGATGGTTGGCGTTGTCGTGAAGCTCAATCATTGTGGTGTAAAATTTTGGGCAAGCTTCGGGAGCCTCCAATTAAGTTGTGGAGATTGCCTCGCGCAATTTGTACGGGTTCGATGATCGCCCTCAAGGGTCACCAGTTGTACGGGTTCGGTGACCACCCTCAAGGATCCCTTAGTGAAAACACGACACCTGCGAGGGTGTGGGGAGACTACGGTGAGCCATTGTGACATGGGAGCATTGTGACTCCACACTTCTCTAACGTGAACTAGCATCCGCAAGGGTGTGAACTTCAGGATACACCATCGTCTCCGCATGCCTCGGTTATCTACCTGAGTCCTTTACTTATGCACTTGCTTTGTGATAGTCATAGTGCTTCATGTTATATATCTTGCTATCACATAGTTGCTTATCTTGTTTAGCATAAGTTGTTGGTGCACATAGTTGAGCCAAGTATATTTAGGTTTTGTGCTTGGCAAACTAAACGCTAGCTTTATTCCGCATTTGTTCAAGACTAAACTGTAATTGTTTTAAAGCGCCTATTCACCTCCTCTATGCAACATCCACGTACTTTCACACCCTGACTCAGCTCACCCCGACTTGAACAGGACAAGCACCCCACGGGTCCATGGCCACATCGCAAGCTGGCTCGGGCGAACGAGATGACCCAAAACGACTCGCGTGAATGAGGTAGCCAACCCGACAATGTGCAGTCAAAACGCATGTCGAGCCGAGTAGCAGCGTTTGAAGGATGCACACGCCGACCCGGCCGTGCCATCAATGCGCAAACATCGTACACCCCGCCTGTCGTTACCAAACTAGCAAGGACGTGGTGCGAGGACACCAACAGACCGGTCCGGATGGCATGTTGCGTGCGTGACAGCAAGCAGGGCCTCCGCCGTGGGTGTGCCCACCGCCGCCCAATGATGGTGTGTTGGGAAACTAAGTAGAAAACAAAAAAAAGTTGGTTGACCATCAAGATCCAAGGAACACTACGAAGATGCATATAGAGGTTAGATAAAATTGTTACCAACTTCGTGTGGAAGAAGAGTTGTTGTAGATCGTTGATGAAGTCCCTCGAACCGTTCACGAATGATCCATCAGATCGAAGACCGAAAGTAGGGCCTCTCTACGGATTGCACACGTACAGGCTTCACGACCCGCTGTGTTTTGCAGTCCAGAGCTTGACGTCACCGGAGAACTAGAGGAGGGAGAAGAGAACCTCATAGGGCTTCTCTATTATGAGGACTAGAGAAAACTAGAACTAGGTCAAGTATATATCAAGAACTAGAACTAGAAGAGAGAATCAGAGATGCGGGGGAGGGGGGTGCCCGGAACAAAGGGACTTGTATGTCCTAGAGGGCCCCCCCTCACATATATATAGGTGGAGGGAGGGGGTGCCGACTTGGGGAGGGAGGAACCCTCCCTTGGTGTAGCCAAAAGGAGTCCTCCTCCTCCAATTCCCTTACGGCCCCTTAGCTTAAGCTAAGGGGGCGCCACCCCCTATTGGGCCCAATAGGCCCATTATCATTTTCCTTATGAGGCCTTTAGTATTTCTATTAGTCCATTGTCTCTAAATAAATCCTAGGGACTCCTAGATAATTATCTAAGCCCTCTACTATTTATATTAGGTCATCGGAAATATTTTTCGCCTATATAACCTTTCCAGGTATTACCTGGAACTCCCCAAAACACTTCCGGTAACCTAGGAACGCTCTCGATTTCTCTCAAAACTATTGCTTTCATTCCCTAAACTATTCCGGTAATATTTTCTCACATTCCTCACTCCACTAGTACTCAACAGATCGTAATTTCCTTAAGCTTTTGACCCTATAGGTTAGGTGAAATATAGACATGAGTGAAAACACCTTTCGTTCAATGATCAATAGGGGAACCGTGGACATCCATATTGACCCCTATACTCATTGGAATGATATTCGAGAGAACCTTTGGTTATCATATGTTATTCCTTTTGCTTCACGCTACGTTACAAAACTTGAGGTGAGATATATCGACATCCCCATGAGATCAACACATGCTCACTGTAGCAGTCTTCCCTGTTATCAGTTTTGTTCTCTGTTCTCGTTCTCGTGTTCCGGCATCCCCGTGATCAATTCACGCTTTGTTTGGCTAGACGATGATGGATTATGTCACACTGAGAGGGCTCTAAGAATATCTCTCCATCGTCGGAGGAGCAAGTCCCGGTCTCGAGCTATGGAGCCCCTCGTCATACGTTTCCAATGAATCGTAAGTTGTCGTTATGATCACCTTATTATGAATGATGTTGGAACAACCCCAAAGCGCATTGTCCATTATGGAGTGACTCGATACTCTCATGGTCTAGGAAATCATACATACGTTAGCTCACATGTTATGAACACTATAGACTTCAGACGATAAAATCTCAAAGTATAACAAACAATCTTAGTTCAATTCAACACGGTTGTTCTTCCAACATCGTGCTCTCAAATGTTGCCGGCATTATGGTCAATGCCCATGATCACGAAAATAGAATCATCAATCAACAATTTGAGCTAGTTCTATAGGCAAGACTAGGAATCTTGTTTTTTTCATAGTCTCCCGAATACCAATACAAATAAACTCAAACCAGACATCAGATCATGAATATAAGAACTTATCTCTTCCTGACAAACGCCTTCACAATTCCAAATAACACCCAATAACAGTGGCGGAGCTTTATCGGAGCCAACCTGGGCCATGGCCCCCTCAACTCACAACAAAACAAACCTTATCCACTGGGCCAATAACATCTAAAGCAAGTGATTTTTCTCAACCCTGGGGTTAGCAGTGACCATTGAATAAGTTTCTTCAGCTTGAGTTGGGTTAAAAGCACGGAAGGTATTTGCACCATCACCGCTGCACCAACAACCCATGTGGTGCATACCATTCAGCTCGAGTTCATGCAAAAAACATACACAAACAAGACATCCTTTTATTTCCAATGGAATATTAACTTTTTTTAGAGAAAAGGCCAAGGCCCGACTTTATAGATAAAGCCACACGGCAGCGTCACGAATACCCAATGCTCACACGAACACAGAGCCACAGAGAAAGGTAATTAGACCCAAAGTAGTAGCGATACAGGCAGCTGCCAAACACGGCACGCAGGCCGGGAAGAGAAGAAGACCTAATCCCGCAAACTACAGCACCAAAATTATACACCATGATTCGTCCCGGAGATCTGAGAGGCTGAAGCCCAAATTTTGGCGATGAGCAGGTCCAGGGCATCCCGATCTGGCTCCTTAGTCAATGATCTCCACTGCTGCAAGAATATACATGATTTGAAAAGAACATCAGCAGGCTTAGATGGGAAGGTAAGCTCAATAGTAAATTTGTTTCTAATGGTCCATAGTGCCCAACATAAGGCTCCCAAGCCAACCCAGAATACCCTCCTGGTGACCCCTACCAGAGATTTGGCTAGGGTTCTAATATCTGAGAAAGAGGAGGGATTCCAGGAGACCCGAAGCCAGGATCTGACGCAAGCCCAAACTAATTTGGCGAGAACACAGTTGAAAAAGATGTGATTAGAGTTTTCCAAAGCCCCACACAAGTTACAGAATTCCGAGCCCGGCCCGTTGCGTTTTTTGATCTGATCAGCAGAAGGGAGGCGACCACGGAAGGCTTGCCAGAGGAAAATCTTAATCTTAGGAGGGACCTTAGATTTCCAAACACAAGAGAATCTAGCCGAAGTAGTACCACCAATCAGTCTAGAGTACAGCGATTTGACCGAGAATATACCAGAGGCCGTAAGCGGCCAAACCACCGAGTCGGCCTCCTCCGAGAGCACAGGGAAGAGGGCAGAAAGACTTTGCCATTCTTCCAACTCTTCAGGAGACAGGGCCCGACGAAAAGCCAAGTCCCAATTATTAGCAGCCACCTCCGCGATGGAGATTTGCGGATTGGGGCAATAAGAGAACAGAACCGGAAAGCTAACAGCCAGGGGAGCATCCCCAGACCACCAATCTAACCAAAAACGAACAGCGGACCCATTACCCACACAAAACTTAACGTGCTCCAGAAAAATCGGCCGAACTTTAACAAGGGCTTTCCAAAACTGCGAACCGCGCCGCGCGGGGGCAAACATAGGGTTGGAGTTAGGATAATATTTAGCCTTAAGAATCGAAGACCACAGCACATCGGCCCCAACCGTCATAATTTTCCACCACCACTTAACGAGCAGACAAATATTCATCACCCGAGTATTAATAATGCCTAACCCCCCAAGATTTTTAGGCTTGCACATAAACTGCCACTTGACCAACCTATACTTTCTTTTGTTATCAGCAGAATTCCAATAAAAGCCACCCCTATGTTTGTCGAAGCCAGCATGCACTCCATCCGTGAGACGATAAAAACCCATAAGGAACATCGGGAGAGAGGATAAGCAAGAGTTGATTAGAGCCACTTTGCCAGCATTGGTATTATACCTACCCCTCCAAGGAAGCACCCTATTCCCCACTTTAGCAACCACCGGAGCGAAGTCTTTCGCGTGAAGCAGACCAGGAGAGATAGGCAGACCTAAATATTTGAAAGGAAAGGAACCTAAGGAGCAGTTGAGGAGCCTGGCCACCCGCAAGGCCTCCGCCCGGTCAACCCCCGTCACCATAACCTCACTCTTGGCGAAATTGATCTTAAGACCAGAAACAGCTTCGAAACACAACAGAATAAATTTCAGATTGGCAATACAGGCATTGTCCAACTCTACCAGGATGATTGTATCATCCGCATATTGTAGATGAGAGACCCCTTCCGGAAGTAGGTGAGAAACCACAGGGATAATATGACCACATCGAGCCGCTTTGGAGAGCATACAGGAGAAGGCGTCAGCCACAAAGTTGAAAAGAACAGGGGAGGCCGGATCCCCTTGGCGGAGGCCCCTCCCATTCGCAAAGAAGTTGCTAATAGCACCATTTACGGCAACTGCAGTGTGGCCACCCGAGACCAACTGCATGATACGGTGAACATAAGCACCGTCGAACCCTTTGGCAAGAAGAATCTGCCTGAGAAAAGGCCAGCTAACCGAGTCATACGCTTTTTCGAAGTCTAGCTTGAGGATAATGGCTTTGGATTTCCGCACATGAAGGTCATGAACAATCTCATGAAGGGAGAGAATACCATCTAAAATAAAACGCCCTTTGATAAAAGCAGACTGGAAGGGACTAATAACTCTGTGAGCTACCGGAGACAACCGGTTCGCAAAGCCTTTGGAAGGGAACTTGGCAAAGTTGTTAATCAACGCTATAGGCCGGAATTGGGAAATGACATCAGCACCCTTTACCTTAGGGATCAGGGATATAACAGCATAGTTCAGGCGAGAGATGTCGACAGTACCAAGACAAAAACCCTGAATAACGTTACACACCAACTGTTTCAACTGGGGCCAAAATTTCCGAAAGAAAGGGATGGAGAAGCCATCAGGCCCGGAAGCAGCATTAAGATTGGCAGAATTAACCACATCCCAGATTTCCTGATCGGAGAGCGGAATCATCAAGGATGCATTCTCCTCAGGAGAAATTTTAAGACCAGAACTCCAGAGGTGGGGGGAGATGGACAGGCCCGATGGAGGTTTAGCTCTTAACAGAGACGAAAAGAAGTCCACAACGTGAGCCATAATCACGGATTGATCAGAAGAGCGCATACCATTAATCAACAGGCTATTAATCTCGCAACGCCTACGCCTACCGTTTGCGATCGCAAAGAAGTAAGCAGTAGGAGCGTCCCCTTTGAGAGTCCAATTAAGGGTGCCCCTCTGGCGCCAATAGATCTCAGCCTGATGGTGCAGCTGCAGAAGAGCAGCCTCCAGATTATAGCGAACAGCCCAACCATCCTCAGAGAGCCCAATAGAGTCAGCAGTACGGTCCAGCTCCAGGATCTGATTTTCAAGGAAGGCTTTGGTGCGGCGATCCTCCGCCGCACGATTACGCGACCAGCCTCTAAGAAATTTTCGTAAGGCATAAGCACATGACTGCCAATCATCCAGAGGGCCAAAAGAGCGGGAGTTGTGAGAAAGGGATTGGGAGATCTTCGCCGCAACCATGTCAACAAAGCCCTCAACAGACAGCCAAGAAGCATCAAACTGAAATCTAGCCGGAGGTCTATTGCGAATGGAACCATCATCAAGAATCAAGGGGGTGTGGTCTGACCCTACGATGCACTTAGCGAAAAGAGAGGACCTAGGAAACAAGGCATCCCAACTGGGACACAGGAAGACACGATCAAGCACGGATCTGATAGGGTTCACCTGATGATTAGACCAAGTAAAGCGGGCTCCCCCCCGAGGAAGCTCCCGAATAGCGTTGGCACTAATAAAGTCGTTAAAAGCATTGGCTAAAGACCAGGAAAAATTATCATTATTCTTGTCAAGAGGGCATCGCAGAAGATTAAAGTCTCCCCCAATAACCATCGGAAGAGTACAGGACTCAATCTTGATCGAAAGTTCATCAAGGAAAAGATGCGAAAAGGAGTGATCCGCGGGCCCATAAACAACTATAAATTCACAGAGGGTATTCATAGATCTGTGCGAGAGAACCACACTAGCCCAATAAAACCCATGATCAAAAGCAACAAAGTCAAAAATGTCCTTATTAGAACCGATCAGAATCCCTCCAGAGTGGCCCGAAGCCGGTACAGATTGCCAATGAAATCTATCCATACCCACGATAGCAGAAAGCTCACTGGGGGAAAAGGAATCCTTAAATGTTTCAACCAGCCCCACAAAGTCAATAGAATTAGAACGGACCAAATCTTTCAGTTGGTCACGGCGCCCCCTAGCACCGAACCCTCTAATATTCCAGAATAAGGCCCTCATTTATACGAAAGGTTCTTGATACGGAGGCTCGACCTGCTGGGGGCCACACAGGGTTTAGATCGTTTATTAGTGCCCCTCTTAGCAAGGCAGGATGAGGGCTGGCCACTACCAGCACCCGAAGCCTCCCCCACACCACAACCAACATCTGCGACCCGCGAGGCAACGGCCTCTTTGGCTTTCGCAATGGCCGCTTGGGCCAATTCATTAGCCCGAATAATAGCAAGAAGCGAACTGGGAGAGCCAACAGAAGTGTCAACCACCAAACCCACGTCCGACATAATATTTAAAAGATGATCATCAGACATCGAAGGTAAAACCACCCGAACCGGAGAAACAGCGACAGATGGGGATGGGGAGGTACCTGGGGGAGGGAGGTCCTTCGCCGCTGCCCGCTTCTCCGCCCTTTCCAGAATAGAGCCACCAGAATGGGACACCCGCCTACCTTTGCGGGCCGTGGACACCGGGGAGCGGATAGCAGGCGACCGCGCAGCAGGAGAGCCAGCGTGGGGGCCCGAGCGGGACATGGAGCCCAGATCATGATCAAGACGCCGGCAGATCCCCGTCATGGATTGCTTCGAGCCCGAAGAGGTCCGGCTCTTAGCCGAGTACTTGCGAACTGAGGATTTCTTCTTCGAGGGGTGTTGGGATTCCACCATGTCTCGAGCAGGAGAGCCAGGGAGATCTTCAATACCCGAACGAGTGGGGGAGATAGGGCGGGCCGGAAGGTTGGAGCATGCAGCAGACACAGGAGTAGCCGAGCAGGGCGGAGCCTTAGGCAGATCAGCAGCAGCAGAGGGGGCCATCTGGGCAGAAGGGGGAATCACTACATCTTCACGAGGAGCATCACCAACAGGCGCTTGAGAGTGAAATAGCTCACGTTCTGAGTCTGCCAAGCCGTCCCATTCAGATTGAGTGAAGCGGAGATTAGACCCAAAACTTTGATTGGGGCCACCAAAAGAACCATCCCCATCCTTGTCATGTTTATCCGAAGGATTAGCAGGAGTAGGGGGGAGGTGGAGCATGGAAAGCCGCCGCCGCCCCCTCCACCCGCACCCGCAACCTGATGCCATTGGGAGAGGGATAGACATCAATGAAGCCATGCACCCGATCAGGAACAACACACCAGACCTTCATCCGAGCAGGACCAACCTTGTTCAAAGACTCCTCATCCACCTCAATGGGTTTCCCAATCAAAACCCCAAAGGACATGAGGAAAGCAGACGAGCGCAGACTAGCAGGTAAATCATCAATCAACACCCACACTTGAGACAGAGGACCAACTGCAGTGCCGTTGGATGCAGCCGCTTTGACAGAAACCACCAGTTGATTAAGAGGTAAGGTGAAGCTGGTGCAGGAAGCGATCATTCGCAGGCAATCTTTGGAGGGGAACACCACAGAGAAGTCAAAATCTGACAGCTGCACAACTTGCCAGTCCCAACCAGCCACATCCCAGATGCGAAGCCCTTCCAGCAGAGTTTGGGGGGAGATCTTTTGGTCTTTGACAGAGACAATAGCCGCGTTGGACAGCGTAGGAGCCACCTCCCGAACAGGCAGGTCACCATCGAAGGCGAAGAAGGAGCAGCCAGGAAGACCCAGACCAAACTGGATGACCGCGGGAGGTTTCTGCCTATCCATGCAGTTAACCGTGAGGTGACCATCAGAGCGACAAATCAAGCAGAATGGTGGATTGGTGCATCGAGACTGAAAGTGGCCCGGTCTGTGGCAAGCGAAGCAAGTAAGCGCTGAGGGGTTGCTGTGGGAGGAGGAGGAGGGGCGGGATTGTTGTTGCGACGGGGGAGGAGGAAGGATCCCATCCCCAGGAGCCGGACCAGGCGGCCGACGCGCTGGCCCCGCGAAGGATCGAGGCGGCGGACGAAAGCCAGGTCCGGCCCCAAAAGAGCGAGGAGGAGGGGGAGGTAGGGGCCGGGACGGGGCCGACGGGCCACGCCCAACACCCGGAGCCGGGAGGGAAGCCGAGGACGAAGACACCCCACCGCCAGAAGCCACCGCCGCCTCCCACGGATCCAACACCGGGGAAGGAGAGGGACCAGACCCAGAGCCCTGCAGGCCAGATCCAGTCACCCCCTCCTTCACTGGGTGCTGCTCCCGCTCCGGACCCGAAGCCCAGGCCTCGTGGGCACGAGCCGCCTGCTCACGTGCCGCATGCTCCGACTCCAGCCTGGAGCGTAGCGAGGCCTCAAGCTCCAAATCCAACGCGGAGGCGGGGGAGTCCTCGCGGCGCCGCTTGCTACCAGAAAGCGCCTCGCAAGAGGAACCCCTAGACTTGTCCATGGAGATCACCGCAGCAAAAGGAAGAAGGAGGGGTGGAGGTGGGGGGGATCTGATGATGCGACGGATGGGAAGACGATAGCGGCGCAAGTCGGCGGCAGAAGCAGGAAACCCTAGCAGGAGGGATACCGAGCCGCGAGGGATCCACATATAGCCCAAGCGAGCCGTGCCCCCCTGGGCCCGACTCGCCAAATGGGCCGGAGAGGGACGGGGAGCCGGTAACCGGGCGGGGGACCCAACTGGGCCAAGAGAAACAAGCGGGGGGAATTCGATAACCGAAGAGAGGGAGGGGGAGGGGGAGGCCCACTAGCCAGCACCGCCCCAACAGGCCCAGCAGGCCCACACGGGGAGAAGGCCCATGAACCGACGGCCACTACACAGGGATCTGGATCTAGGGTACACGTAGCGACCAACGGCCCCACCGCCGCCGCCGCCGGAGACGGAGCCCCCGCCGCCGGAGACGGAAAGGGAGATGGACAGCCTCCAAGCTCCCCATCAGGAGCACGACCCCAGACACCAGGCGCAGGGGACGCGAACGCAAGCTTACCAGATCTACGCCGACGTCGCGAGACCCGGAGCCAGCCGTCGGCCGACGGAGGCACCCCCAACTGCCGGCCCCGACCCCCGGGGGCAAACTTACGAGGGCGAGGGGCGGCGCAGGTGACCCCCACCTCCCCAGAGCAGGTCACCGCACCACCGGGGGAGGAAGGTAGAGACCGCGAATCCTCCTCATCCGACAGCAGCGCCCAAAAACGAGATCCAAGAACCGGCAGCGAAGAGAGGGAAGGGGAGAGATCCACCTGCGGGGAAACAGGAGAGGATAGGGGGAGGGGAGCTACGCATGAAGGCGAGGGCGACCGGACGCCGGCCACCGGGGAAGGGCGGGGAGCAGATCTGCCGAGGCGAGGAGGAGGAGGGGAAGGGAGGGGAGGGAGAAAGGAAGGAGGAGCCATACTGCCACTTAGGCCCTCAGTCGTACATAGTGATGGAATATTAACTATATTGCATATACTCGTAAACAACACTATGAACCTGGCAATAACGAATTATGTACACATTACACATTGTGCATTACTTATGCACTGATAATCGGAACCGGGCTACGTACACACTTCCCTGTAGTTTCACTTCGTGTATACAATATCATCGCACATCTTTTATCGAGAAAGGCTCTCGCCCTGCTTTATAAACATCACACATCTGTCTATGTGTATATCTTTTTCCTTCCTTTCTACACAAAACTACCACTAGCGATCTGACTATCTTTGTAGCGACACAAACATCCACGTATGCACCACTGACTTGGAGACTTTTTCTTTTCTTTTAGCGACCACCGACTTGGATTCGCTGACCCTGTATGCGAGAAGCTAGCAGAGAAACAATGGCACCGGTTGGTACTCTGGTATGTGTTACTTGTCCCTGGGCACCCAGCAGCAGTGCAAGCCGTAGGGCAGCCCGTAGGGGAACTTGGCCCGGGCAATCTCCTTGAAGGTCTTGGCGTCCAGCACCAGCGCGTAGCCCGACCCGTCCTTGGCGCTCACCATGGATATCGCCACGCCTACACCACAATTTGCCAACCCAAGTCAGATAATACAGTCACAACAAATAGCGATGTGCGCACGTGGAAGAAGAAGAAACTAACCGTCGTCTTCCTCTACGGCGCCGGGGCGCGCCACGAAGTAGGGCTCTGACGGCACGGCCCCCTCCTCGTACCAATTCTTGGCCGTCTTCTCCACCAGGTCGATCTTGGTGAGCGTGTTGGGGAAGTTGCACGGCCGGCGCGCGCCGCAGGCGTAGGCGTAGCGGTACTCCTTGCCGAGGTGGGCGGGGTTGATGCTGCACATGTCCATGCCGCGGCCGTGCTCCTCCGGGTCCAGCGCCGCCTCCAGCTCGCCGAATGGGCTCCCGTCCAGCGGTATCCTGAACCGCCCCACCCTGCACGTCCATGACAAACAGATATACCTTAGTATAAGCCCATGCGTCAAGATTCGCGCTCTGATAGAAAAATGATGTAGTATCGTACTAGTACGTACCTGGCATCGGTGAGGACATCCTCGCCGGTAAATGCCCGGAGATTGTGGAGACGGAGGTTGTCAAGGATGGAGGTGTCGGCGTTGTGCTCGCAGCAGTCGGCGATGATCGCCGTCACACGACCCTCCTCGTCCTTCTCCTCGTACGCGTTGATGAAGTGGAACGTCACGAACGGCGGCACCTCTACGCTCGCCACCTTTGGGTAAAATAAATAATTCCAACCCAGAATATGTCAGAAACCCAGATCAAACGGCTATGGCTAGTACGGATACGACGGATCGATAGTGATATAGTAGTAGTAGAACTTACGATCTTGCCGCTGGCCTTGCACATGACGTGCATGTAGCTCCCGGACTCGAGGTGCCACTGGAACTTGTACAGCGGCGTGGGCTCGGCGCGGAGGAGGTTCGCAGCGCAGTACCGGAGCGGCATCTCCGGCACGACCACGTAGTTCTCGGTGACGGGGAAGGAGTGCACCCACCCGGGCGCCGGCCCGCCGCGGCAGTCCACCCTGCCCACGAACTGCCTCTCGTTGCTCCCAGCGTCCATCCTCGCCACCACGTACCCGGGCCGGATCAGGTCCGGAATCAGCGTCCAGAACTCGGTGTCGGTGACGATGGGGTGTGCCGAGTGGATCAGGCCGCCCAGCTTGTCCTCGTACTCGAACTTGCTCACCGTGTCCAACGTGTCCGGGTCGACGACGATGGAGCCCTTGACGGTCTCCGTGAGGCAGAGCACGCGGCCGTCGCCGAGCCTGACGACGCCGGTGTTGGAGTTGTCGGTGAGGGAGTTGCCGGAGAAGAGGCTCGCCAGCTGCCCGACCAAGGACTTGAAGCTGTCCGGCTTGGGCACCTCCGAGAACTCGCGGTAGCACACCTTGCCGTGCTGGCGCGCCGCCTTGTACGCCTCCGACTCGATCTGCCGGTGCGCTCCCACGGCGTGGCCGTCGCGGAACGAGACGCGTACCAGCGTGGCGTAGCCGTCGAACAGGTGGCGGAAGCCGTAGTCCCCGAGGTCCCATAGGCCCGGACCGTTCCTCAGGTACGTGCCATCCTGCAACAGAGCACATATAATACACACCCGATCAATTATTGCGGCGCAACGAACAAATCTGTCGAGGTAGATTAAGTTATCGATCGTAGATGATTGCAAAGATGATTAGCTGGACGATTACAATCACAGCTTAGTCACGAGTCTAACCATAGTATACTGCAACATACACCTGCAGATTTAATTCCTCCAAGTCACTGTCGAAGTGGCACGCACACAGGCCAAGAAATTGGCAGAAACAGTGAGCTCATCACTGGAAGTGGAGGGGGGGACAAGAAGGTTTTAGCCTTTGTATGAAATTTGCGGGGAACAAGGCTAGCTTCGTCAAAAAAAGGTTGCAGGAAGCAACAAAGCTATCATCATGACTTCATGAGACAGCGACACCATTGTCGCCGTCGTGAGCGCTGAAGAGTGGAGCAGCAGAGAATCTTGGGATATATGTTGTCTTCCCCGCGAGCATGCACCGTGAGTGCCGAGATGCCATCTCGTTATCGCTCGCTAGCTAGGCCTTCTGTTCGTTCTATATTAGTGTAAATTAGTACATCAGTGTCGACCTCTTCGCTGTCGATCACAACTAAAGATGCGCGTCAAGTGCTTCCCCAACTGACAGTTACAGTGGAAGATAAAAGTTGGCAACTCTATGTAATATACCCCTCCTCGTTAGGCTAGTTATTACTAGATCGATACGCTGATGAGCATGCCATGGACGTGTCCAACGCTGGCCCAAACTTTTCTTTGTTAACTGCTTGTACGAGTGTAATATATGCTTTCCCCGCAGAAAAAAAGAGAGAGTATCATATATGCTTTGCTTTTATTCACCTTTTGTGTGTGTGGATGCTTGGCGTTGCCGACACCTTGATGAAAGCAGTTAGGTTAATGGAAAGAATGTGTTACGCTGTGTGGCCTGGTCTAAAAGTGCTTATATGCATATGCCTTCCAAATTTTCTTTTCGGTTTTTGTGAGCAACAGGAAGATATGCATGCTTTTATCAAACAATTTTTTTAGAAAAAACATGCATGCATACGGTCAAGGTTTGAATCGAAGTAACGGAAAAGATTCACATTCTTGAAGAGAAAACGCACGGCTAACCTTCTCCTGGGCCACCGGCAGACGGTATAACATGTTTGAGGTTAGTACGTCAGTTCAGGAATCAGGAATCTTTTTCGATCAACGGAATGAAGAATCTTTAGGAAGGAAAACAAAACGAAAGCATGCATAGATAGATTTCTGGAAGCAATTCACTCACCAGCCACGTAGGGAGCTTTCCCTCCACTTCCAGCGCGCCCTCCCACCTCTCCTGCCGGATGCTCTTCCACGCCACCAGCTCGTCGGCGCCACCGTCCACGCCGCGCCCACCACGGCGCCGCGGAGCGCTGACGACCGGGCGTGGCGGCGGGGCTATGACCGCCGGCGGCGCCTCCGTGACGGCGGCAGCCGCGAGAGGCTGCGCTACGGCCCGCTTGTTGCCTCCCGGCTGGCCGGCACGACGGCCCGGCCGGCCGGACAGGGCGGCGACCGTGCAGAGCGAAGATGAGATCGTGGGAGACATGGCGGTTGTCTGGCAATCTAGCAAGATCAAGCCGGTGTGCTGTGGCACCCAAGTCGAGTGTCGTGAGCAGAGCTAGGCAGGTGTGCTGCTGCTAGGATTTGGTCTGGAGTGGTACCCTGGTGAAGGGATGTATATATAGCCCGCCCGAAGAGGCCCGGCCCAGGTGTGTGTGTGTGTGTGTGTGTGTGTGTGTGTGGCGCATATCTGATGATCTGCGGACGCCATGAGACGGATCGATGGGCGACGCGATTCGGCATCTCCACTGCTCGAAACCAATGGATGCCGGGTTTGTTTGCACCCCGCTTGTCATGTTGCAGCTCGGCTCGCTCCGGTTGGTCCAGCGACCACGTAGTAGTAGTGCCTCTTCGTAACGTACGTACAGTAAGAACGTGTGCGTGGAGCGTTTGCAGTCGCGGTCATGGCCTCGGAAAAGTTAAACGCTGGTTTTTTGCGGGGTCGATATGAAGATCGTTGTCGGGGGGATACGACTTTCTGCACGACGAACCGGACGCATGTACGCACGTACATACGTACCGACGTTTTCAGCGGGTTAACCTCATCGCTGGGTCGTTCGCTTGCTTGGGCTCTCTCGGTTTTAACCATTCGATGTGGACAAACGGGAATGGTACATATTTGTCACTCCAACGGAGCTTGGGGAAACGCGATGCGGATACGGGAAAATTCCAAAGCGATTCAAAGCTAGCGTTCTGTAAAATAGCATAGATACAACTATAACAGTGTCATGTTCTGGCCGAGTCAGACCTAGTACCAGTTGCGATTGCTCGTTTGGTGCTCAGTTAAACGCCTAAACCACATACGTAATTACTTGGCATTATTACCAAAACCTTGTTCCCGTGACAGTGGCCTAATTGTTCTTTATTAACTAATCCAATTGACCGTTGTCTCATACTCCTGCAGAGTGACGAGCAGGGCGCTCGCTAGTAACTGGCCACTGATAGCCAAATATCTGTGTTGTACTAGAAAAATGCCCCGGAATTTCTAAGAAAGATTACAAAAATATTAAGATCAAATGTTAACATAGGAACTGCGGGCCACATATGGGTAGAAAATATCAAACAGTCTGGAACCATGTTGAATGGGCTGAATTCACATGTCCTAATGGACCGTGTGGACCCAGCTGTAAATGGGTTCAGGTATGTAAGCATGCTGTTAAAGGGCCTTTTGTGGCTAGATCTGTTAACTTTTGACTAAGTCAGGTGGGCCTGGTAGCCGTCGACATGGACAACCTATTTAACAAAATAGGACACTGTTGGGCCGTGCCATATGTCCATATTTAATAGAGACATGTGGTCTATTTGATGAGCAACACTTATTCAAATTAAAAGATGAAGTGTGACTCCGCTGACGAATGAGAAGCCGACGCTGGAGGATCGTCAAGCTCGACATCGTTAACGGGTATCAGATCTGAAACCCGCACCTGATAGCTTATTGGCGATCCGTTACGATGGCTGCCACATATCGGTTACTCTTACAAAAAATGATTACTGTCATGGAACATCTACGACAACACATGTATGCCTATCTTGATTCTATCATAAAACCGTGAGGGATGTACATAGGTGAAAATGTGATCTAATATGGCAAACACGTATCATCCCGGATGCATTTTTTTTAGTAAAACTAAGCATTTCTTATCCTATATACCTAAGAGAGCCATCCACACTAATTTATTTATCTTAGCATGCAAGCATGCTACCTCACCATACAATTATCAATGGGATAAGCCTATCTCAACATGCAATCATGCATGGGAAAAAAAATCCACGACAACATTCAGCCATGCACGGGAAAGTGTTTTTCATTCGGTTATTCTACTTATATTCAATAAACATTTTATAACTATACATTGTCAAATATAATAAATCATATGTATTTTAAATGTTGGTTCTCATGTTATCAACCCATATTTTCATCAACCAATTCCTGCTGCAACGCGTTGGTATCCTATCTCTTTCTTAAATGTTGGTCTTGGAGTTCACTCTTCACCAGATGCATCTTTTTCTTGACCCGTGCCTATCCTGCTTCAGCTCATTCCTCATGTTCCCGATCACTTCTCCTTGCACTTGATGAATGGCCTTAAGATCACTTACGATATACTACTTCTTCTCCAGATGCTTCTCCAAGGCTTCCCTGTCTTCTGTCATATTCTCTTGTAATTTTCTTGATAGGTTCTTGGTACGCCCATTTTGCATCATGATTTTCTACTGTTATTTGGTAAGGAAACATTTATATTACGTGTTGAAATTTTCTGTCACTTGTTACTATGGAAAATAATGGTTTGAGGGGTTTGTTCGGGGTATCTTCACCTCGACCGAAAGCAATAAGAGTTGCTCCTCAACCTACTAAAAATATTATTCCTTCGGGTATGTTAAAGAAACTGCTAGCTAATCCTTATACAAGAGATGGAACGATACATCTTGATATGCACTTAAGCTATGTGGATGAAATTTGTGGATTGTGTAAGCTTGCAAGTTTATCCCAGGTATTCCCTTTACCTTTGGAGGGAAAGGCATAGCCATGGTACATGCTATTGGAACATCGGATTGGAACCGGCTGAAATTGGAATTTCATCAGAAGTTTTATCCTATGCATCTGGTTCATCATGATCGGAATTATATATATAATTTTTGGCCTCATGAAGGAGAAAGTAACGATCAAACTTGGGGAGGCTTAAATACATGATGTATACATGCCTCAATCATGAGCTTTAAGAGAAATTATTATACCAAATTTTTATGCTCGGCTTTCTCATAATGATCTATCCATGCTCGATTCTTCTTCTACTGGCTCCTTTATGAAGAAAACTATTGAATTCAAATGGGATCTTCTGGAAAGAATTAAACAAAACTCTGAAGATTGAAACTCGATAAAGGTAAAGAGTCAAGTATAAACCTTGAGTTTGATTGTGTTAAATCTTTTATGAAAACTGATGCTTTCATAAGTTAGGTACTAAATATGGACCTGACTCTAAGATAGTAGCTTCCTTTTGTTAATCATTTGCTACTCATGTTGATCTCCCTAAGGAGAAGTGGTTTAAATATCATCCACCTATTAAAGAATTGTTAGAGGAACCTATTATAGTTAAAGATGAAACAGTTATCTATAATGTTGATCTAGTTGTGTCTGCTGGTTATATTGAGAAGCCACCTTTTCCTGTTAGGATTAATGAACATGCTAAAGCTACAACTGTGGTTAATAGAAGTAATAATAGAACACCTAAACTCTTTGAACAAATAAGTGTGGAACCTAATATTGCTATTGTTAAGGATCTCTTGGTTGATAATATTGATGGGCATGTTATTTACTTATGTGATGAAGCTACTAGAATTGCTAAACCTGCTAGACACAAACAAAATATGCTAGATAAGAATAAGCCAGTAGTTGGCATGCCTGTTGTTTCATTTAAAATTGGAGAACATTTCTATCATGGTTTGTGTGATATGGGTGCTAGTGTGAGTGCTATTAAATTTACTTTATATTAAGAAATTATGAGTGATATTTCACCTGCTGAGATTGAAGACATTGATTTTTGCAAATAAAGATACTATTTCACCACTTGGGATTGTTCGAGATGTTGAAGTCTTGTGTGGTAAGATCAATACCCTACTGATTTCTTAGTTCTTGGTTTACAACAAGATAGTTTTTGTCCCATTATATTTGGTGGGCCTTTCTTAAATACCATTAATGCTGAAATTGATTGTGTTAAAGAAAAGGTTAGTGTTAAGTTTGGTGATGTATCTCATGAGTTTAATTTATCTAACTTTAGTAGACAACCACATGAGGAGGAATTTCCTAGTAAGGATGAAATTATTGGTCTTGCTTCTATTGTTGTACCTTCTACTGATCCTTTAGAACAATATCTGCTAGACCATGAAAATGACATGCATATGAATGACAGAAACGAAATAGATGAGATATTCTTTAAACAAGAACCTGTGCTTAAACATAGTTTTCCTATTGAAACTCTTGGGGATCCTCTCCCACCTAAGAGTGATCCCGTGTTTGTATTAATGAAACTACCTGATACACTAAAGTATGCTTATCTAGATGAAAGGAAGATATATCCTGTTATTATTAGTGCTAACCTTTCAGAGCGTGAAGAAAAGAGATTACTCTGAGGAAGCACCGTGCTGCCATTGGATATACTCTTGATGATCTTAAGGGCATTAGTCCCACTCTGTGTCAGCACAAGATTAATATGGAGCCAGATGCTAAACCCGTCATTGATCAACAATGTTGTCTGAATCCTAAGATGAAGGATGTGTTAAGGACTGAAATATTAAATCTTCTTGAGGCTGGTATAATTAATCCTATAGCTGATAGTAGATGGGTAAGTCTTGTTCATTGTGTTCCTAAGAAAGGAGGCATAACCATTGTTCCTAATGATAAAAATGAACTTATCCCACAAAGAATTGTAACCAGTTATAGGATGGTAATTGATTTCAGGAAATTAAATAAAGCTACTATCAAAGATCATTACCCCTTGCCTTTTATTGATCCAATGTTATAAAGATTATCTAAGAACACACACTTTTGTTTCCTTGATGGATATTCTATTTTTCTCAAATACTCGTGTCAAAAGAAGATCAAGAGAAAACTACTTTTACTTGTCCTTTTGGAACTTATGCTTATAGGCGTATACCTTTTGATTTATGTAATGCACCTACTACCTTTCAAAGATGTATGATTGCTATATTCTCTGACTTTTATGAAAAGATTGTTGAGGTATTCATGTATGATTTTTCCGTTTACGGGGCTTCTTTTGATGAATGCTTAAGCAACCTTGATCGAGTTTTGCAGAGATGTGAGGAAACTAATCTTGTTTTGAATTGGGAGAAGTGCCACTTTATGGTGAATGAAGGTATAGTACTTGGGCATAAAATTTTTGAATGGGGTACTGAAGTAGATAAAGCTAAGTTGATGCAATTGAGGAAATGCCATGTCCTAAAGATATTTGATACGTCTCCAACGTATCTATTATTTCTGATTGTTCCATGCTATTATAGTATCAATCTTGGATGTTGTATATACATTTACAAGCAACAATATATCATTTTTTGGGACTAACCTATTAACATAGTGCCTAGTGCCAGTTGCTAATTTTTGCCAGTTTTTGGATTTTCAGAATATCAGTATCAAACTAAGTCAAAATGCCACGAAAATTTTGGTGCTTTTTTCTGGACAAAGAAGACCCTGGAAGCTTCGGGAGGGGACGAGAAGATGGAGCAGTGGCCCACGAGGCACCAGGGCGTGCCCTGGTGGCTTGTGGGGCCCATGTGGCTCCGTTTGACCTAACTCCACATCTATAATTTCTCTAAAATCGTGAAACCAACAGAGGAGTCCATGAAATACTTTTTCCGCTGCCGCAAGTTCCTGATCTCGAGAGATCCCATCTGGAGGCCTTTTCCGGCACTCTGCCGGAGGGGGAATCAATCACGGAGGGGCTCTAGATCAACCTTGCTACCCTTTCCATGATGTGTAGTAGTTTACCACAGACCCTGTGGGTCCATAGTTAGTAGCTAGATGTCATTACTTTTTGTGGTGTGTTTGTTGGGACCCGATGAATTGTGAGTTTATGATCAGATCTATCCATGAATATTATTTGAGTTTTCTCTGAATTCTACTACACTGATTACTATAGCTTCGTATTTCTCTCTAATCTATTGATTTGGTTTGGCCAAATATATTGATTTATCTTGCAATAGGAGAGGTGCGTTGTAATGGGTTCGATCTTCCGGTGCTCAATCCCAGTGACAAAAGGGGATATGACACATATGTATCGTTGCCATTAAGGGTGAAAATATGGGGTTTATTCACATGTGAGTTTATCTTGTCTACATCAAGTCATCTTGCTTAAGGCGTTACTCTATTCTTTATGAACTTAATACTCTAGATGCATGCTGGATAGTGGTCGATGTGTGGAGTAACAGTAGTAGATGTAGGCAGGAGTTGGTCTACTTGTCTCGGACGTGATGCCTATGTATGATCATTGGCTTGGATAATGTCATAATTATTTGCTTTTCTATCAATTGCCCAACAGTAATTTGTTTACTCACCGTATGCTATTTTCAAGAGAAAAGCCTCTAGTGAAAACTATGGCTCCTGGGTCTATCTTTTATCATATATTAAAACAAAAATACCTTGCTGTATTTTAACTTTATTTATTTTATTTTCTATTCTTTTCTGATCTATCTATGAAACACCTTGTTCGCAATCGTCGAGGGATTGACAACCCCTTGTTCGCGTTGGGTTGCAAGGATTTGCTGTTTGTGTGCAGGTGCTGCTAAGAAGGTGTTTCTTGGTTGTCCTACTGGATTGATAACCTAGGTTCTTAACTAAGGGAAATACTTATCTCTACTATACTGCATCATCCTCTCCTCTTCGGAGAAATCCCAATACAGTTCACATGTAGCAATATTAAAGGTATAACAAGTTTCCTTGGTCATGCTGGTTTCTACAGAAGATATATTAAATACTTCTCTAAAATGTCTAGGCCTCTTACTAATCTTTTGCAAAAGGATGTTCCAATTGTTTTTGATGATGATTGCATATAAGTCTTTGAAATACTTAAGAAGCCTTAATTTTCGCACCTATTGTTCAACCACCTGATTTGAACTTACCATTTGAAATTATGTGTGATGCTAGTGATTACGCTGTAGGTGTCATTCTAGGACAAAGAGTTGACAAGAAATTGAATGTTATTCAATATGCCAGTAAGACTCTGGACGGTGCTCAAAGAAATTATGCTACTATCGAGAAAGAATTTTTAGCGGTTGTGTTTGCATGTGATAAATTTAGACCTTATATTTTTGATTCTTAAGTAATTGTTCACACTGATCATGCTGCTATTAAATATCTTATGGAAAAGAAAGATGCTAAACCTAGACTAATTAGGTGGGTTTTACTATTAGAAGAATTTGAATTGTAAATTACTGATAGGAAAGGAGCTGAGAATCATGTAGCACATAACTTGTCTTGGGTGGAAAATGTTCTTGATGACCCACTGCCTATTGATGATAGTTTCCTGATCAACAATTAGTTGTATAAATGCTACTCATAGTCTTTGGTATGCAAACTATGCTAATTACACTATTGCCAAATACATACCAGCTAGTTTCATGTACCAACAAAAGAAAAATGCTTAAAGTAGTTATTTTCCCGAGGTTTGGAGTCCCTAGATATTTAATGACCTATGGTGGTTCACACGTTATTCATGGTGCATTATGTAAACTTCTTGCTAAATATGGTGTTAACCACATAATTGCATCACCAAATATTCTTCGGGCTAATGGCCAAGTTGAATTGAGTAATAGAGAAATATAGTTAATTTTGCAAAAGACCATTAATAAATACAGAAAGAATTGGTCTAAGAAACTTGATGATGCAATATGGGCTTATAGAGCTGCTTATGGAAATCCTATGGGAATGTCTCCATATAAAATGTTCTATTGAAAAGCATGTCATTTACGTATTGAGTTAGAACAAAAAGCTTGTTGGCAATTAAAGAACTTAATTATGATTTCAAACTTGCCGATTGATAACCCACAAGTATAGGGGATCACAACAGTTTTCGAGGGTAGAGTATTCAACCCAAATTTATTGATTCGACACAAGGGGAGCCAAATAATATTCTCAAGTATTAGCAGTTGAGTTGTCAGTTCAACCACACTTGGATAACTTAGTATCTGCAACAAAGTATTTAGTAGCAAAGTAGTATGACAGTAATGGTAACAGTGGTAAAAATAATGATAGCAGATTTCTAATGATTGGTAACAGTAGCAACGGAAAAGTAAATAAGCAAAGCACAATATGTGAAAAGCTTGTAGGCATTGGATCAGTGATGGATAATTATGTCGGATGCAATTCCTCATGTAATAGTTATAACATAGGGTGACACAGAACTAGCTCCAGTTCATCAATGTAATGTAGGCATGTATTCCGAATATAGTCATACATGCTTATGGAAAAGAACTTGCATGACATCTTTTGTCCTACCCTCCCGTGGCAGCGGGGTCCTAATGGAAACTAGGGGATATTAAGGCCTCCTTTTAATAGAGTACCGGACCAAAGCATTAGAACTTAGTGAATACACGAACTCCTCAAACTATGGTCATCACCGAGAAGTATCCCGATTATTGTCACTTCGGAGTTGTCCGATCATAACACATAATAGGTGACCATAGACTTGCAAGATAGGATCAAGAACTCACATATATTCATGAAAACATAATAGGTTCAGATATGAAATCATGGCACTCAGTCCCTAGTGACAACCATTAAGCATAGCAAAGTCATAGCAACATCAATCTCAGAACATAGTGGATACTAGGGATCAAACCCTAACAAAACTAACTTGATTACATGGTAAATCTCATCCAACCCAGGACCGTCCAGCAAGCCTACGATGGAATTACTCACGCACGGCAGTGAGCATCATGAAATTGGTGATGGAGGATGGTTGATGATGACGACGGCAATGAATCCCCCTCTTCGGAGCCCTGAACGGACTCCAGATCAGCCCTCCCGAGAGAGATTAGGGCTTGGCGGCGGCTCTGTATCGTAAAACGCGATGAAGCTTTCTCTCTGATTTTTCTCTCCATGAAAGCAAATATATAGAGTTGGAGTTGAGGTTGGTGGCCATCCAGGGGGCCGACGAGGCAGGGGGCGTGCCCCCCACTCTCGTGGATAGGGTGTGGGCCCCCTGGCCTTGATTCTTTTGCCAGTATTTTTTATATTTTCCAAAAGTTATCTCCGTGGATTTTCAGGTCATTCCGAGAACTTTTGTTTTCTACACAAAAATAACACCATGGCAGTTCTGCTGAAAACAACGTCAGTCCGGGTTAGTTTCATTCAAATCATGCAAGTTAGAGTCCAAAACAAGGGCAAAAGTGTTTGGAAAAGTAGATACGTTGGAGACGTATCAACTCCCCCAAGCTTAAACCTTTGCTTGTCCTCAAGCAATTCAGTTGATAAACTGAAATTAATAAAGAAAAACTTTTACAAACTCTGTTTGCTCTTGTTGTTGTAAATATGTAAAGCCAGCATTCAAGTTTTCAAAAAAAAAAATGAACTAACCATATTCACAATAACACTTAGGTCTCATGTTTACTCATATCAATGGCATAATCAACTAGCAAGCAATAATAATAAAACTTGGATGACACCACTTTCTCAAAACAATCATAATATGATATAACATGATGGTATCTCGCTAGCCCTTTCTGAGACCACAAAACATAAATGTAGAGCACCTTTAAAGATCAAGGACTGGCTAAACATTGTAATTCTTGGTAAAAGAGAACCAGTCAAGTCGTACCCAATATAAACTAATAGTAATGCATGCAAATGACATAGGTGCTCTCCAGCGGGTGCTTTTTAATAAGAGGGTGATGACTCAACATAAAAGTAAATAGATAGGCCCTTCGCAGAGGGAAGCAGGGATTTGCAGAGGTGCCAGATCTCAATTTTAAAATAGAGATGAATAACATTTTGAGCGGTATACTTTCATTGTCAATGCAACAACTATGAGATCTCGATATCTTCCATGCTACATACATTATAGACGGTTCCCAAACAGAATGGTAAAATTTATACTCCCCCACCACCAACAAGCATCAATCCATGGCTTGCTCGAAACAATGAGTGCCTCCAACTAGCAACAGCCCTGGGGGAGTTTTTTTTTAATTATTTTGATTTGCTTTTGATATTTTTGATCATGGGACTGGGCATCCCGGTTACCAGCCATTTTCTCGTGAATGAGGAGCGCAATCCACTCCTCTTGAGAATAACCCACCTAGCATGGAAGATACATACATCCCTAGTTGAAACATGAGCTGCTCGAGCATACAAAACAGAATTTCATTTGAAGGTTTGGAGTTTGGCACATACAAATTTACTTGGAACGGCAGGTAAATACCGCATATAGGAAGGTATGGTGGACTCATATGGAATAACTTTGAGGTTTATGGAGTTTGGATGCACAAGCAGTATTCCCGCTTAGTACAGGTGAAGGCTAGCAAAAGACTGGGAAGCGACCAACTGAGAGAGCGACAACAGTCATGAACATGCATTAAAATTAATCAACACTGAGTGCAAGCATGAGTAGGATATAATCCACCATGAACATAAATATCGTGAAGGCTATGTTGATTTGTTTTCAACTACATGCATGAACATGTGCCAAGTCAAGTCACTCAAATCATTCAAAGGAGGATACCACCCTATCATACCACATCACAACCATTTTAATAGCATGTTGGCATGCAAGGTAAACCATTATAAACTCCTAGCTAATTAAGCATGGCATAAGCAACTATAATCTCTAATTGTCATTGCAAACATGTTTATTTATAATAGGCTGAATCAGGAACAATGAACTTATCATATTTATAAAAACAAAAGAGGTCGAGTTCATACCAGCTTCTCTCATCTCAATCAGTCCATCATATATCGTCATTATTGCCTTTCACTTGCACGACCGAACGGTGTGTATAATAATAATAGTGCACGTGCATTGAACTAAGCTGGAATCTGCAAGCATTCAATTCAAGGGAGAAGACAAGGTAATATGGGCTCTTGGTTAAATCAACAATCATGCATATAAGATCCACTAAGCATTTTCATTATGGTATTCTCCTCTCGACCCCCAAAAGAAAGAAAAGAAAATAAAACTATTTACACAGGAAAGCTCCCAACAAGCAAAAGAAGAACGAGAAATCTTTTTGGGTTTTATTTTAATTGTTACTACAAGCATGGAAATTAAACTAACTATTTTTTTCTTAAGGTTTAACAAACACACAAGAAGAAAGCTAGAAAAAGAAATGAAACTAGCATGGATAGTACAATGAAAGAGTATGAGCACCGACAACTAGAATAGTGTGTGAACATGAATGTAATGTCGGTGAGAAATACGTACTCCCCTAAGCTTAAGCTTTTGGCCTAAGTTGGTCTATGGCCATGGATAACGGCTACTCTCCCCGGTGTACCGAGGAGTGTCATCTGGATACCACTGGCTGTCTATCTCCTCCGGATCCCACTAATAAGATGATGGACAATAAGGGTCCAGTGGTGGTTCTGGCTCAGGCTCTGGAGTGGATGTCTAGCCTCAATGCGCATACACAGCCGTCAACAGGACGAGGTAATGGCCTGCAGTTAAATCAAACAAAGAAGGCGCAGGCAGGGTAATAATCTCATTGTGTTTCTTATTAAATCTCAGGTTATATAGAAGCATCTTATCAACATTATCAACAATAAATTCATGCGCTACCATGCTGCTGTAATCTAAAAAGGTAGAGGGCAGCAGTGTTTCCTCTTTCTCATAATGCCTAATAGGTATCTCAAAATGTCTAGCAAGGCGTGCAACATAGATACCTCCAAAGATGGGGCCCTTGGTACGATTCAAGCTTAATCGTTTAGCAATAACGACACCCATACTAAAAGAGTTGTCACAAAATAAGGCATGGAACAGAATAATAATATCAGGAACACTGAGGTTTCCATAATTTCCGTGACCAATTTAGCATCGACTAGCAAATATGGCAAAGTAGCGTAAAACAGGAAAATGTATGCAAGTTATTCTTGCATCGGAAACCTTCCTTGATTCCCCTACAGTAATAGTATCAATAAAACCATCCACATCTTTACGATGTAGTTCATCTAAGCTGCCCTCGAAGGGTATCCTACAAACTGCACAAAAATTGCGTAAGGACATTTCCTTAGCCTCATCATATAAATGAAAAGATACTGAAGGAGGTGAATTCTTAGGATAATAGTAAAAGTTTTGCACGAAAGTATTGGTAAGTAAGAGATACTGTTCGATCCGGTCGTGGAGGAAGTCGATGAGGCCCGCATTTTCAGCCAAAGAATAAAAGTCTTCATAAATCCCGGCTGCTCTCAAGAAATTATCACAAGGCCACTCACACGGCCTTACATCCGCTACGCGAGGAAGATTATACTTGGCCTTTTCTTTCTCCTTAGCTTGTTTATCCTTGGAGACTTGGCTAGAAGAGCCCCTCAAGAACAATCTCTTCATCTTTTTCTAAAAATTTCTGAAATTTTTAGTAATTCAAAATAGAAGTGAATCAAACTAAACAAGATTGATAGCAACTACTCCCATAAGTGCCTAGAGCCTATATCATGCATTAGAATTACTTGGGACCTCATAAATTTGACATGCAAGCTCAAGAACAGGGTCACCTAGGCAGCAAAAGTTTGCAATGAATAAAGCACTAGAACAAAAACTAATTGGACCATTGGAGGAGTCACAGACCAAAGAACAATCTCCCAAAGCAGTTTTGTGAATGGAGCCTTGAGCAAGGAGATCGAAAATCGCAGCAAAATGAGCTAGAACTCGTGCTTGAGCTGGATGGGGATTTTTTTGGGAGGAAGATGGAGTGTGTGGGTGCAGGAATAAGTGGAGGGGGCCCACCATGGGCCCACGAGGCAGGGGGCGCACCCAGTAAAGGTGGGCGCGCCCTGGACCCTCGTGGCCAGGTGCTTGCCCCCCTGTCATGTTCTCAGTTCCTAAAATCCTCAAATATTCCATAAAAAATCATACTAAATTTGAAGGGCATTTGGAGAACTTTTATTTTCGGGATATTTTTTATTGCATGGATAATTCAGGAAACAGACAGATAATGCTATTTTTGATTTATTTATTCTAAATAACAGAAAGTAAAAGGAGGGTACAGAAGGTTGTGCCTTCTAGTTTCATCCATATCATGATCATCAAAAAGAATCCATTAACAAGGTTGATCAAGTCTTGTTAACAAACTCATTCCGAATAACATGGAACCGGAGAAATTTCGAATAACACTAGGTTACCTCAACGGGGATATGGACATCCCCAATAATAAGAATATCATATTTCTTCTTGACAGTAGGAAGAGGAAATTCAAAACCTCCAATAATGATAGTTGGAATTTTTCCAATAGAATTGATGCTATGAACTTGAGGTTGTTTCCTCGGAAAGTGTACCATATGCTCATTACCATTAACATGAAAAGTGACATTGCCTTTGTTGCAATCCATAACAGCCCCTGCAGTATTCAAAAACGGTCTACCAAGGATAATCGACATACTATCGTCCTCGAGAATATCAAGAATAACAAAGTCCGTTAAGATAGTGACATTTGCAACTACAACAGGCGCATCCTCACAAATACCGATAGGTATTGCAGTTGATTTATCAGCCATTTGCAAATATATTTCAGTAGGTGTCAACTTATTCAATTCAAGTCTACGATATAAAGAGAGAGGCATAACACTAACACCGGCTCCAAGATCACATAAAGTAGTTTTAACATAATTACGTTTAATGGAGCATGGTATAGTTGGTACCCCTGGATCTCCAAGTTTCTTAGGTACTCCACCCTTAAAAGTATAATTAGCAAGCATGGTGGAAATTTCAGCTTCCGATATCTTTCTTTTATTTGTAATAATATCCTTCATATATTTAGCATAAGGATTTACCTTAAGCATATCAGTTAAGCACATACGTAAGAAGATAGGTCTAATCATTTCAGCAAAGCGCTCAAAATCCTCATCATCCTGTTTCTTGGATGGCTTAGGAGGAAATGGCATGGGTTTCTGAACCCATGGTTCTCTTTCTTTACCGTGCTTCCTAGCAACAAAGTCTCTCTTATCATGACGTTGATTCTTTGATTGGGGGTTATCAAGATCAACAGCAGGTTCAATCTCTACATCATTATTATTGCTAGGTTGAGCATCAACATGAACATTATCATTAACATTATCACTAGGTTCATGTTCATCACCAGATTTTGTTTCAGCATCAGAGATAGAAATATCATTGGGATTCTCCGGTGTGTCTACAACAGGTTCACTAGAAGCATGCAAAGTCCTATCATTTTTCTTCTTCTTCTTTTTAGAAGAACTAGGCGCCTCTAAATTAATTCTCTGATAATCTTGCTCAATTCTCTTAGGGTGGCCTTCAGGATACAAAGGTTCTTGAGTCATTCTACCAGTTCCAGTAGTCACTCTAACAACAAAATCATGTTTATTATTTAATTCATCGAGCAAATCACTTTGAGCTTTAAGTACTTGCTCCGCTTGAGTGGTAACCATAGAAGCATATTTACTAATAAGTTTAAGTTCACATTTAACTCTAGCCATATAATCACTCAAGCGTCCAATCATGTAAGCATTACTCTTTAATTCTCTACCAACATAAGCATTGAAACTTTCTTGTCTAGCCATAAAATCATCAAATTCATCTAAACATTGGCTAGGAAACTTAATAGACGGGATTTCAACTTTATCATATCTATAGAGAGAATTTACCTTTACTACCTGTGTCGGGTTATCAAGACAATGCGTTTCTTTGACAGGCTTCAATACCTTTTTCTTTCATAGACTTCTTTGCCTCTTGCATATCTTCAGGATTGAGAAATAGAACACCCCTCTTCTTCGGAGTAGGTTTAGGAATAGCCTCAGGAGTTGGCTCAATTGGCTCATGAATTGGCTCAGGAATTGGCTCAGGAAGAGTCCAATTATTTTCGTTAGTCACCATATTATTCAATAACACTTCAGCTTGGTCGACTGTTCTTTCCCTGAAAACACAACCAACACAACTATCCAAGTGGTCCTTGGAAGCATCGGTTAGTCCATTATAAAAGATATCAAGTATTTCATTTTTCTTAAGAGGATGATCAGGCAAAGCATTAAGTAATCGGAGAAGCCTCCCCAAGCTTGTGGGAGACTCTCTTCTTCAATTTGCACAAAATTATATATTCCCCGCAAGGCAGCTTGTTTCTTATGAGCAGGGAAATATTTAGCAGAGAAGTAAAAAATCATATCCTAGGGACTACACACACAACCAGGATCAAGAGAATTAAACCAAGTTTTAGCATCACCCTTTAATGAGAACGGAAATATCTTAAGGATATAATAATAGCAAGATTTCTCATCATTAGTGAACAGGGTGGCTATATCATTTAACTTAGTAAGATGTGCCACAACAGTTTCAGATTCATAGTCATAAAAAGGATCAGATTCAACCAAAGTAATTATCTCAAGATCAACAGAGAATTCATAATCCTTGTCAATAACAAAGATAGCTGAAGTAGCAAAAGCAGGGTCATATTTCATTCTAGCATTCAGAGTTTTCTGTTTCAATTTAGCTAATAACTTCTTAAGATCAGATCTATCATTGCAAGCAAGAAGATCTCTAGCAGTTTCTTCATCCATAACATAACCCTCAGGATCAACAGGCAATTCATACTTAGGGGGAGAACCTTCATCATCACTATCTTCAATAATTTCATCATCTATAATTTCATTCTCTCTAACCCTAGCAAATTGTTCATAAAGATATTCACCTAATGGCACGGTAGTATCTAGCATAGAAGTAGTTTCATCATAAGTACCATGCATAGCAGAAGTGGCATCATCAATAACAATGCGACATATCAGAATTCATAGCAGTAGCAGGTTTAGGTGTCGCAAGCTTACTCAAAACAGAAGGAGAATCTAGTGCAGAGCTAGATGGCAATTCTTTAACTCCCCTCGTAGTTGAGGGGAAAATCTTAGTTCTTTCGTCTTTCAAGTTCTTCATAGTGATTAGCAGATATAAATCCCAAGTGACTCAAAGAATAGAGCTATGCTCCCCGGCAACAGCGCCAGAAAATAGTCTTGATAACCCACAAGTATAGGGGATCGCAACAGTTTTTGAGGGTAGAGTATTCAACCCAAATTTATTGATTCGACACAAGGGGAGCCAAAGAATATTCTCAAGTATTAGCAGTTGAGTTGTCAGTTCAACCACACCTGGATAAGTTAGTATCTGCAGCAAAGTATTTAGTAGCAAAGTAGTATGATAGTAATGGTAACAGTGGTAAAAGTAATGATAGCAGATTTGTAATGATTGTAACAGTAGCAACAGAAAAGTAAACAAGCAAAGCACAATATGTGAAAAGCTCGTAGGCATTGGATCAGTGATGGATAATTATGTCGGATGCGATTCCTCATGTAATAGTTATAACATAGGGTGACACAGAACTAGCTCCAGTTCATCAATGTAATGTAGACATGTATTCTGAATATAGTCATACGTGCTTATGGAAAAGAACTTCCATGGCATCTTTTGTCCTACCCTCCTGTGGAAGTGGGGTCCTAATGGAAACTAAGGGATATTAAGGCCTCCTTTTAATAGACTAGTAATCGCGCACGTGCAATGCACGTGTAACCTTAAAGAATTTCAGTCGTTCATCTTGACGGTCGTTTGTATCGAAAACACCATGCCTTAAATACTTTAAATTTTCATTCTCCACCCCCACCCTCCCCTCTCATGTCTCTCCAAGCATATTTTCATCCATTTTATTATCAAAGAGACAATTCAAGAAAAATATGTTCAAACTAATATTTTCAGGATGATGCAATCGAGTTAAGCAGAGATAAGGCAAAATAAGATAAAGCATAAGTATTGACCATTTGCAACATAGATCATCAAATGGCCACTGAATTGAAGTTTGTCTAGTTATCCATATTCAAATTGACCTGTGTAGCACTAGTGGTAATTGTGTTGTTTGTCCGTTGATGTTGGGTGAGATCAGAGAGAACTATACATCAGTGAGGGGGGGTAGACGGTGCTAGATCCGTGGGCCATAAGCAAATGACTAAAGCAAAGATACATTTATGCCCGAACACAATGTACACTAATATCTTGTCTATCACGAATGGATTTGGGAACAATATAAAAGATCTGGGAAACATGAAAGCCTTCAGATGCTATGTTGCAATGGACTAATGTGTTCCAAATGGGTGCAAATATAATTAGGGCCAATATGCTAAGCAATTAACTAAGAGTTTGGTTGTTCTATCAGATGCGGCCATCATTAAATTTAATAATTTCGTATCTTTTGCAGCGGCGCCCCTTCCTAGCGAGCTAGGTCTGGGCGTGGCATGCAAACGAATTTAGCACATAGATGAACGGCTTGATCTTTCTAGTGCCTGAAAGTATGTGCATGTGTTAATTTTTTAGAAAATCACTAACGTGTGAGACAATCTATTTACGATTGCAACACCAACATCAGGAACCATACTGCTCACCGCAAAAGATAGTTTACATTAGTTTATTATAAAAAAAGTGACGATCAAGGAAGATCACGTATCAAGCACGGTACCAACCCAATACCTGACGAGCGTTATCAAGGAAGATCAAGCCACGGCAATGACGAGCTGCTCGTCGTTCCGCGGCATGTCGTCGTCTACCAGCGCCTGACCATGATGAAGTGCTTTTGTGGCCACACACGCTTGGGTGACATCTTGAGGCGATCGACCAGAAGTGTATTAGGGTGATGCGAGAAGGACGCCGGGATTACAGATGGATAGGGACGGTCGGCGACGGCAGCATGCGCCGATGGTGCGAGCAGACTGGGCACCTACCGGGCGCTGGCTTCGCCAGTGAGTGGAATTAAGGGCGTCATTCCCTTGATTAGCGGCAGATGGGGACGTGGGGTGCAGCCCTGCGACGGTGTTTTCAGTTTTGATTATGGGGTTATATTATCTAGCGTGATTGTAGGGGACGGACGCGGGGCTGGTATTTCTCTGCTGGTGGATGGTTGGTGGAGGTGGAGCACGGTCAGTCATGCAAATTTGCTAAGTCCACACCGTAGAGGTATTAGATCAGTAATGGCTGTTGAATTAAGATTTGTGGGACTAATTGCATGGTGCTGATTGGTTTGTGCGTTTTGTGGGACTAATTGCTGGGTGCACGTAAGAAAGTTGTTGTTTGATTGTTTAATAGTAGTGAAGAAGTACCGAACCAAAGCATTAGCACTTAGTGAATACATGAACTCCTCAAACTACGGCCATCACCAAGAAGTATCCCGATTATTGTCACTTTGGGGTTGTCAGATCATAACACATAATAGGTGACTATAGACTTGCAAGATAGGGTCAAGAACTCACATATATTCATAAAAACATAATAGATTCAGATCTGAAATCATGGCACTCGAGCCCTAGTGACAAGCATTAAGCATAGCAAAGTCATAGCAACATCAATCTCAGAACATAGTGGATACTAGGGATCAAACCCGAACAAAACTAACTATATTACATGGTAAATCTCATCCAACCCATCACCGTCCAACAAGCCTATGATGGAATTACTCACGCACGGCGGTGAGCATCATGAAATTGGTGATGGAGGATGGTTGATGATGACGACGGCAACGAATCCCCCTCTCCGGAGCCCCGAACAGACTCCAAATCAGCCCTCCCGAGAGAGATTAGGGCTTGGCGGCGGCTCCATATCGTAAAACGTGATGAAACTTTCTCTCTGATTTTTTTCTCCACGAAAGAAAATATATAGAGTTGGAGTTGAGGTCGGTGGCCATCCAGGGGCCCACGAAGCAGGGGGGGCGCGCCCAGGGGGAGGGGGCGCGCCCCCACCCTCATGGACAGGGTGTGGGCCCCTGGCCTTAATTCTTTTGCCAGTATTTTTATATTTTTCAAAAGTTATCTTCATGGATTTTTAGGTCATTCCGGGAACTTTTGTTTTCTGCACAAAAATAACACCATGGCAGTTCTGCTAAAAACAACATCAGTCCGTGTTAGTTTCATTCAAATCATGCAAGTTAGAGTCCAAAACAAGGGCAAAAGTGTTTGCAAAAGTAGATACGTTGGAGACGTATGACCGATGAAAAGAGGTTATTTGATATGAGCTCTCTGGATGAGTGTAGAGCACAAGCCTATGAAAAATGCCAAGTTGTTTAAAGAAAAGTTAAAAGATGGCATGACAAAAGAATCCAAAAATGAGAATTTAAAATGGGTGATCAAGTTATTTTTTACAACTCTCATTTCAGATTCTTTGCAGGAAAACTTCTCTCCAAATGGGAAGGGCCATATATCGTCGAAGAAGTTTATAGGTCTGGAGCTATTAAGATCCACAATGCCGAGGGCACAAATCTGTGAGTTGTTAATGGGTAAAAAAATAAACATTATATCTCAGGTACGCCCATTAATGTTGAAACTAATATTATTCAAGTAATGACACAGGAGGAGCACTTAGAAGAAACCTTCCGGAATGCACCAGAACCTTGAAAAGGAGTAGGTATGTGGTACGGTAAGTAAACCGACTCCAAAAGTTCCATAAAAGCACTTTTTGTCCATTTCGGAAAATATAAAAATTAGGAAAGTCATAAACAATCAGGAAAGTGCACCAGGAAGCAACAAGCCTAGGGGACGCGCCCTCCCGCCTGGGCGCAACTCCACAGCTTGTGGCTCCCTCGTGGACTTTCTTGACTCCGTTTTTCTTCCATACTACTTGTCCTGCATGAATTTTTTTTCATCATATATACTTTCGGACGTTTTGACCACCGAATCGCAAGTTTCTCCTCTGTTCTTGTTTCAGCCTTTTTGTGACAGATCAAGATTGCAATGGCATCTCTAGGCTCATCCAAGGACAAGTTTTATGACAAGGTCATTGATGTCTACTACACGACCTTCTTCTTCTAGACGTTGTTGGGCCTCCAAGTGCAGAGGTTTGAAGGACAGTAGGAAATTTCCCTCAAGTGGATGACCTAAGGTTTATCAATCCGTGGGAGGCATAGGATGAAGATGGTCTCTCTCAAACAACCCTGCAACCAAATAACAAAGAGTCTCTTGTGTCCCCAACACACCCAATACAATGCCAAATTGTATAGGTGCACTAGTTCAGCGAAGAGATGGTGATACAAATGCAATATGGATGGTAGATATAGGTTTTTGTAATATGAAAATAGCAAGACAACTAATGATAAAAGTGAGCACAAACGGTATTGCAATGCTTCGAAACAAGGCCCAGGGTTCATACTTTCACTAGTGCAAGTTCTCTCAACAAGGATAACATAATTAGATCATATAACAATCCCTCAACATGCAACAAAGAGTCACTCCAAAGTCATTAATAGCAAAGAACAAACAAAGATATTATTGTAGGGTACGAAACCACCTCAAAGTTATTCTTTCTGATCGATCTATTCAAGAGTCCGTAGTAAAATAACACGAAGTTATTCTTTCCGTTCGATCTATCCTAGAGTTTGTACTAGTATAACACCTTAAGACACACATGAACCAAAACCCTAATGTCACCTAGATACTCCACTGTCACTTCAAGTATCCGTGGGCATGATTATACGATATGCATCACACAATCTCAGATTCATCTATTCAACTAACACAAAGAACTTCAAAGAGTGCCCCAAAGTTTCTATCAGAGAGTCAAGACGAAAACGTGTGCCAACCCCTAAGCATAGATTCCCAAGGTCACAGAACCCGCAAGTTGATCACCAAAACATACACCAAGTGACTCAATAGAATACCCCATTGTCACCATGGGTATCCCACGCAAGACATACATCAAGTGTTCCCAAATCCTTAAAGACTCAATCCAATAAGATAACTTCAAAGGGAAAACTCAATCCATTACAAGAAGGTAGAGGGGGAGAAACATCATAAGATCCAACTATAGTAGCAAAGCTCGCGGTACATCAAGATCGTGCCAAATCAAGAACACGAAGAGAGAGATCAAACACATAGCTACTGGTACATACCCTCAGCCCCGAGGGTGAACTACTCCCTCCTCGTCATGGAGAGCGCCGGGATGATGAAGATGGCCACCGGTGATGGATCCCCTCTCCGGTAGGGTGCCGGAACAGGGTCCCGATTGGGTTTTTGGTGGCTATAGAGGCTCGACGGAACTCCCGATCTAGGTTTCTTTCTGGGGTTTTTTTGTATTTATAGGAATTTTTGGCGTCGATCCCACGTCAGGGGGGTCTCCGAGTCGTCCACGAGATAGGGGGCACGCCCTCCACCCTCCTGGATGGCTCGGGACTCTTCTGGCCCAACTCTTTTACTCCGGGGGCTTCTTTTGGTCCATAAAAAATCATCAAAAATTGGCATGTCAATTGGACTTCGTTTGGTATTCCTATTGTGTAAAACTCAAAAACAAGAAAAAAACAGAAACTGGCACTGGGCTCTAGGTTAATAGGTTAGTCCCAAAAATCATATAAAATAGAATATAAATGCATATAAAACATCGAAGATGGATAATATAATAACATGAATACTTCATAAATTATAGATACGTTGGAGACGTATCGACATCCCCAAGCTTAATTCCTGCTCGTCCTCGAGTAGGTAAATGATAAAAGAAATAATTTATGAAGTGTGAATGCTAGCAGGTGCACAAGTTTGATCAATGATAATTTCAATCACCTTGTCTATCATCATTATATGTCATAACAGTAGCTCATATCATAAAACTTCTCACGATCAAGTAACAAGCTATTCACATGTTAAAGCATAGACCATAAACTTTCTTGAAAACTAACAAACTATGTTCTCAGTCATTAAACAATTGCAATTCATCTTATTTTCAGGAAGGGTATATGTAAGAGCTTTGATTTAGCAAATCCCACATACTCAACTAGCATATAGTCTTCCATGATTGCTACCACTCAAAGCATATTTTTAGAATAAATAGCATCCATCAAACACAGAGAAAGATAGGGGTTTAATGTTTCGCCTCCCAACTTAATTATCATATAGATAATTTTCAACAATAATAATTCATGATCAAATATATTTGAATGGCCATATATGCTTAGATCTTTCCCCATCACATGATGCTTGCCAACTAAAGAGTAGGTTGGAATGAGAAGGAATACTACTGACTCTTGCATAAAAGTAAAAGATAGGCCCTTCACAGAGGGAAGCAGGGATTTGCAGAGGTGCCAGAGCTTGAAGCTTTAAAACAGAGATGAAAATAATTTTGAGAGGTATGCTTTCATTTTCAACATAACGACCAAGAGTTCCCAATATCTTCCATACTAGATACATTATAGGCGGTTCCCAAACAGAAAGGTAAATATTTTACTCCCCCTCCACCAACAATCACACTCCATGGCTTGTCCGAAACAACGGGTGCCGTCCAACTATCAAAAATCCTGGGGGAGTTTTTTTTAATTATTTGTGATTTGTTTTTGATATTTTGATCATATGACTGGGCATCCCAGTTACCAGCCATTTTCTCGTGAATGGTGAGCGGAGTCCACTCATTGTGAGAATAACCCACCTAGCATGGAAGATACTGACAACCCCTAGTCGCTACATGAGTGATTCGGGCATACAAAACAGATTATTATTTGAAGGTTTAGAGTTTGGCACATGCGAATTTACTCGGAACAGTAGGTAAATACCGCATATAGGCAGATATGGTGGACACTCATGGAACAAACTTGGTTCAAGGAATTTGGATGCACAAGCAGTATTCCCGCTTAGTACAGATATTTTGGCTAGCAAAGGATTCTAAATAGCAAGCACCACATGTTAGAGGATCCATAACAATATAACTTCTATACAAATATACCAAACATAACTCATTATGTTGTCTTCCTTGTCCAACTTCAACTAATTTGCTCAGGTTTAAAAATAATTAATGGGGCTCACAATCAGAGAAGATGTCCAAGATAGTTTATTTATATGTGAAATCTCTCTTCCTTCGATATTCTTTCATGAATTGTTCAAGTGACCAATACAATGTTTGCTAACCTTCAATAAATTTACCACCTCTACTTCTTATATGTGAAGTCATTACTCCCAATGGGATAAGCATATGAAACATATATAATTTTAGATTTATGATATTCAACTCATTCAACCATTTACTCATAGGATATAAGTGAAGCACATGAGTAAATGACAAACTACTCCAAAAAGATACAAGTGAAGATCAATGAGTAGTCAAATAATTATTTAGCTATGTGAGGACTCTCTCTCATTTAAGTATTTCAGATCTTAAGTACTTTATTCAAACATCAAGCAAAATAAAATAAAATGGCATTGCAAGGATAGCACAACTCATGTGAAGAAGCAAAAACTTAGGATCAACTGATACTAACCGATAATTGTTGAAGAAGAAAGGTGGGATGCCTACCGGGGCATCCCCAAGCTTAGATGCTTGAGACTTCTTGAAATATTATCTTGGGGTGCGTTGGGCATCCGCAAGCTTGAACTTTTGCGTCTCCTTAATTCCTTTTATATCTCGGTTTCCCTAAATCTCAAAAACTTCATCCACACAAAACTCAACAAGAACTCGTAAGATAAGTTAGTATAAACCAATGCAAAAACCTTATCATTCTCTACTATAGCAAATCACAAAAAATATTATTCCATATTTCATGCTAAATTCCTCTGCATATTTAATACTCCTATCCTCGAATAGAATCATTAAACAAGCAAACATATGCAAACATAACATTAATCTGCCAAAATAGTACAGTCTGTAAAGAATGCACGATTCATCATACGTCCCTAACTCCAAAAATTATCAAAGTTTTCCACACTGTATAAAATTTATCAGAGCTCAATATGCAAAATGTTTCAACATTTTATCATATTCTGACTTTTCTAGGGAATTTTTGTAAGAGCGGTAAACTTTCTGTTTTAAAACAGCAACATGTATACTTGCAAAATAAGCATGGTCAAGGCTATCCTTGACATTTTTATTGAAAATAAATATGCAAAACATTATTCTAAATAACAGAAAGAAAATCCTAACAAAAGAAAATGACGCTCCAAGCTAAACACATATCATGTGGTGAATAAAAATGTAGCTTGAAGTAAATTTACCGATGAACGAAGACGAAAGAGGGGATGCCATCCCGGGCATCCCCAAGCTTAGGCTCTTGGTTATCCTTGAATATTACCTTGAGGTGCCTTGGGCATCCCCAATCTTAGGCTCTTTCCACTCCTTATTCCATAGTCCATCGAATCTTTACCAAAAACTTGAAAACTTCACAACACAAAACTCAACAGAAAATCTTATGAGCTCCATTAGTATAAGAAAATAAATCACCACTTTTGGTACTGTTGTGAACTCATTCTAAATTCATGTTGGTGTACTATCTACTGTATTCCAACTTCTCTATGCTTCGTACCCTCCGATACTACTCAAAGATTCATCAAAATAAGCAAACAACACATAGAAAATAGAATCTGTCAAAAACTGAACAGTCTGTAGTAATCTGTAACTCTCGAATACTTATGTAACTCCAAACATTCTGAGAAATTAGGAAGTCATAAGGAACATGTTTATTAATCTTCTGAAAAAATAATAAACTGAAAAGCACGTTCCAGTGATTTATGAAAATTATTTTCGTGCGCGCAAAAGTTTCTGTTTTTCAGCAAGATCAAATCAACTATTACTGTAAGCCATCCCAAAGGTCTTACTTGGCACTTTATTGAAACAAAAGCTATAAAACATGATTACTACAGTAGAATAATCATGTGAACACACAAAAACATTAAGGTTAAATATTGGGTTGTCTCCGAACAAGCGCTTTTCTTTAATGCCTTTTTAGCTAGGCATGATGATTTCAATGATGCTCGCATAAAAGATAAGAATTGAAACATAATGGGAGCATCATGAAGAATATGACTAACACATTTAGGCCTAACCCACTTCCTATGCATAGGGATTTTGTGAGAAAACAACTTATGGCAAGAATCAACTAGCATAGGAAAGCAAAACAAGCATAGCTTCAAGATTTTCAACACATAGAGAGGAAACTTGATATTATGGCAATTCCTACAAGCATATGTTCCTCCTTCATAATAAATTTCAGTGGAATCATGACTGAATTCAACAATATAACTATCACATAAAGCACTACTTTCATGATGCACATGCATAGAAAATTTACTACTCTCCACATAAGCAAAATTCTTCTCATTCGGAATAGTGGGAGTATCATATGAAACTCGAATACTATAAATTGTTTCCACATTAAAAGAGTAATGTTCAGAAAAATGGTAATCATAATCATGAATTTTTTTGTAAATATAATCATCATTACTTCTTATAACATAAGTATCATCACAATAATCATCAGAAGTAGCAACTTTGTTCTCATCATAATCAATTGAAACTTCTTCCAAGATAGTGGAATCATTACTAAATAAAGTCATGACCTCTCCAAATCCACTTTCATAATTGTCACAATAAGATTCAACACCCACCAAAATAGTGGGATCATTACTTCTTAAAGTTGACACTCTTCCAAACCCACTTTAATCAATATAATCATCATAAGTAGGAGGCATGCTATCATCATAATAAATTTGCATATCAAAACTTGGGGGATTAAAAATATCATCTTCATAATAGCATCCCCAATCTTGGGACAAACATTAATTGCAGCAAATAAATTATCAAACATGTCATTCTCAACAAACATAGCATCCCCAAGCTTGGGACTTTGCATATCATAAGCATAATCACTCTCATCATTAATAGTATGGATAGCACCAATAGTATAGCAATTATCATTATCACAATGAGTAATAGGAGCAACATCATTTGGGAGGGATACCTTTTTACCTTTTCTTCTCCGTCTTTTCTTTTTCTTCTTCACATTATGTGTGGGTTTAATCCTCTTTTTGGAGCTTCTTGTTAATGAGATTGGTTGAATAGAAGGCTCCTCCTCGTTACCTGATTCATCATAAGAAATAATAGGAAGATATTGGGAAGTCTCTTCCCTTTCATTAGTATTCTCTTCATCTTCTATTTGTTTTCTTGTCTTTATGTAATTGGAAATATAAGGATTTTCAATGCAATTCACCGCATAATACATATAAATTTCCTCTAGATCAAAATCAAGAACTTTATCAAGGACAAATTCTAGAAGATCCTTAGTTATACGTTTGATTTCTTCATAACCCACAAGCAAACTAAGTTCATTATGATGTGTAAGGGAAATCAAGTCATCACAATTTTTGGACAAGATTCGATCATGAAACAATTTGCATTGGAGATTTAAATGATCACGTTCATTGCAAAGTTCACTAGGATGGCAAAGAAATTTTAAATTTTCAGCACAAACATCTAGCCTTTCTTGCAACCATTTAGTTTCTAAATACTTATGCCTCTTGCAAAATCTATCTTCCCTATTTGGTGTGTACATGCAAACTCTATGCACTCCACAAAAGTTGACATGCTTATAAGAGACATTTTCATCATGACTAGTGCAATCATCATTAGTACTATGGATATTCAAAGAGTTCATACTAACAACATTGCAATCATGCTCATCATTCAAAGATTTAGTGCCAATTTTTTTAATGCATTCTTATTCTAGCATTTTGGCACAATTATCGGAATCCTTATTTTCATGAAAGTTATTTAAAAAGGTGAAGCATATGAGGCACCCTCAATTTCATTTTTTAGTTTTCTTTTATAGACCAAACTAGTGATAAAACAAGAAACTAAAAGATTCGATTGCACGATCTAAAGATATACCTTCAAGCACTCACCTCCCCGGCAACGACGCCATAAAAGAGCTTGATGTCTACTACACAACTATCTTCTTGTAGACGTTGTTGAGCCTCCAAGTGCAGATGTTTGAAGGACAGTAGAAAATTTCCCTCAAGTGGATGACCTAAGGTTTATCAATCCGTGGGAGGCGTAGGATGAAGATGGTCTCTCTCCAACAACCCTGCAACCAAATAACAAAGAGTCTCTTGTGTCCCCAAATACACCCAATACAATGCCAAATTGTATAGGTGCACTAGTTCGGCGAAGAGATGGTGATACAAGTGTAATATGGATGGTAGATATAGGTTTTTGTAATCTGAAAATATAAAAACATAAATGTAACTAATTATAAAAGTGAGCACAAATGGTATTGCAATGCTTCGAAACAAGGCCCAGGGTTCATACTTTCACTAGTGCAAGTTCTCTCAACAAGGATAACATAATTAGATCATATAACAATCCCTCAACGTGCAACAAAGAGTCACTCCAAAGTCACTAATAGCGGAGAACAAACGAAGAGATTATTCTAGGGTACGAAACCACCTCAAAGTTATTCTTTCTCATCGATCTATTCAAGAGTCCGTAGTAAAATAACACGAAGCTATTCTTTCCGTTCGATCTATACTAGAGTTCATACTAGAATAACACCTTAAGACACACATCAACCAAAACCCTAATGTCACCTAGATACTCCATTGTCACCTCAAGTATCCGTGGGCATGATTATACGATATGCATCACACAATCTCAGATTCATCTATTCAACCAACACAAAGAACTTCAAAGAGTGCCCCAAAGTTTCTATCAGAGAGTCAAGACGAAAACGTGTGCCAACCCCTATGCATAGATTCCCAAGGTCACAGAACCCGCAAGTTGATCACCAAAACATACATCAAGTGAATCAATAGAATACCCCATTGTCACCACGGGTATCCCACACAAGACATACATCAAGTGTTCTCAAATCCTTAAAGACTCAATCCGATAAGATAACTTCAAAGGGAAAACTCAGTCCATTACAAGAAGGTAGAGGGGGAGAAACATCATAAGATCCAACTATAGTAGCAAATCTCGCGGTACATTAAGATCGTGCCAAATCAAGAACATGAGAGAGAGATCAAACACATAGCTACTCGTACATACCCTCAGCCCCGAGGGTGAACTACTCCCTCCTCATCGTGGAGAGCAACGGGATGATGAATATGGCCACCGGTGATGGATCCCCCCTCCGCAGGGTGCCGGAATAGGGTCCCGATTGGTTTTTGGTGGCTACAGAGGCTTGTAGAGGCGGAACTCCCGATCTAGGTTTCTTTCTGGGGGTTTCTGTATTTACAGGAATTTTTGGCGTCGGTCTCACGTTAGGGGGGCTCCGAGTCGTCCACGAGATAGGGGGGCGCGCCCTCCACCCTCGTGGATGGCTCGGGACTCTTCTGGCCCAACTCTTTTACTCCGGGGGCTTCTTTTGGTCCATAAAAATCATCAAAAAATGGCACATCAATTGGATTCCGTTTGGTATTCCTTTTTTGTAAAACTAAGAAACAAGAAAAAACAAAAACTGGACTGGGCTTTATGTTAATAGGTTAGTCCCAAAAATCATATAAAATAGCATATAAATGCATATAAAACATCCAAGATGGATAATATAATAGCATAAATACTTCATAAATTATAGATACGTTGGAGACGTATTAGTCATCAACCCTTACCTTCCGGAGGTGATGAAACACCCTCAAGAAATTGAGATGCTTGAGGGGGTGCTTGACATCCGAGATTTTCAAGGGCCCAAGAAGACAAGAAGCAAGAATGCCAGGCTTGAAGTGGTGTAACAAGAGATCCTCAAGTGTCAAGGGATGGTGGAGTGAGGACTCAATGCTAACCACTCCATGATCATGGAATTCATCCGTGAGCACAAGGTGGACAACAAAAGTATTGGGGACGTCATCTTCAAGCTCAATGACCGGATTGATTATCTTCAGGCCCAAGTTTATGACTTACAAAACCAAAATTTTGAGTACGAAGCTAGGTTTAATGGTATGAGTTTAGCTGCAAATTTCAGGACTTCAAAAACACGCTCATCCTTTTTATGATGGAGAGCCCATGCCTTGGAAGACGAAGGCAAGCCTACCACCTCCTCACCATCACCACCACCGAAGAAAGACAATTGAGTACACGGGCATGGGCACCACCCTTGGTTGTTCCAAGCTTGGGGGGGGGGGTGTCGGTGTCAACTGTCGGATCTCGGGTAGGGGGTCCCGATCTGTGCGTCTAAGGCTAATGGTAATAGGAGGCAAGGGACACAATGTTTACCCAGGTTCGGGCCCTCTCGATGGAGGTAAAACCCTACTTCCTTCTTGATTGATCTTGATGATATGAGTATTACAAGAGTTGATCTACCACGAGATTGTAGAGGCTAAACCCTAAGAGCTAGCCTATGATGATTATGATTGTTGTGATCGTCCCTATACAGACCAAACCCTCCGGTTTATATAGACACCGGAGGGGGCTAGGGTTTACACATAGTCGGTTACAAAGAAGGAAATCTAATATCCGGATCGCCAAGCTTGTCTTCCACGCAAAGGAGAGTCCTATCTGGACACGGGACGAAGTCTTGAGTCTTGTATCTTTGCGGTTCAACAGTTCGGCCAAAGTACATAGTCCGGCTGTCCGGATACCCCCTAATCCAGGACTCCCTTAGTGGCCCCTGAACCAAGCTTCAATAACGATGAGTCTGGCGTGCAGATTGTCTTCGGCATTGCAAGGCGGGTTCCATCTCCGAATACTCCAAAGCTCCTGTTGTAATGGACATTATCCGGCTTCCCATTAATGTTGTCCTCCTCAGCTTCTGTGCTTCAATAATGGTCATCTCACGTGTCAAGCGAATACGAGGAGGCGAGGCATTTTTGCATTTGCCACCCCGGCTCTGCAGGCAAACCGTCTATATGAAGGGACGGGGATCCTCAGATCCAAACCTCACCTTCTTCCCTTGAGCATGCTTTCAACAGAGTGCTCCGGAAAAAACCATTCCAACATGGCCGGTCGGCGTAGCTCTTCTTCCCGTTCTCTTCATTCTGAGCCAGGTGGCTGGGAAGAGTGTTAGTTCCTCAGCGCTGCTTGATAGAGCTGCAGACCCAAGCATTTCTTCCACCGGCATTCATGGTCCCCTTCCGAGCTAGACTAGCCACTTATAATGGCGGGGAGCAAGCGGAGAGATCTCCTAATCCATCCCCGGGGGAGCGAATATGCCTCATCCCGCATCTGCTAAGAGGCCTCGGGTTTCCCATCCACCCATTCCTTCACGGGCTCCTGGAGTTCTACGGCCTCCAGTTGCATGACTTCACTCCTGCCTCGTACTGCACAACACAAGATACTTAGCCCGTTGCAAATTATTTCTAGGCTGTGAGGCTCACTTCGGGTTATGGAAGAAGTTGTTCTGCCTCGTCCCTTGCAACCAGGGGGAATCTGTATGTCAAGTGGGCGGAGCCGAAATATGGCGCGTAGCCGGAACCGGATACCTGTCCGGCACTCCCAAGAAGGCACCCTCAAACTGGCCCTCGGAGTGGTTTTATGTCGACGATGTTCCCCTTCCGGATCCAGTCCGGACGGGCCTCCTTGAGTTCAATAGTGTTCCACCGAAGGTACGCCGAAGTTGGCACCTCCAGAGCCCCCGAGAGGAGGATACCAGAGAAGTACACTTCCTGATGAGCAGAATAAAGATACTGGCCACATCAGGGCTGACAATAGTCGAAGTTATGGCAATATGCACAATGCGGGGAGTGCGGCCACTCCAATATCGGGGGAAGCCTATGTGCCACTACAATGGGGAGGATGATGCCATCCGCTGTGGTCGTAAAGGTCCAGACTCCGCCAATGCTCTGACGAAAATATTGTCCGATTTGTATAAGGGAGAAGAAGAAGAATTCCTTCGTATCAGACCGCGGGATGGATTTTCCATGTACAACCCCCCAAGCTGGGTAAGTCGTCACTCCTTCCCCCACTCTATTCATTCCGGCGCCTTTTGTCAAAATCATCAACCTCGACATTTCTGAGCAGGAACTAAGGAGGGCCGTGGAAGGATTCAACAGTCCCTCCCCACAGCCAGAGGACCTCGATAGGGCCTGCGATCCAGGACTTGAGGAAGACCCGGATATTACTATGGAGCTAATCGACGGGACATTTTATCAGGCCAACTGTGATGTCGCCTTAGTGGCTATCATCGCCGACTATCCCGGACTGCTACCTACATCGTGGGTAAGCAAAGTCGAAACTTTATCCTCTGAAGAGGACTACTTTCTGATATCCTGCCCTACGCATTAAAGTCATACTTTTATAGAGACGATCATCAGAACATGGTGCCGAGCCCCTGGGGGCTCATCGGCAAAGGGTATCCGGGTCAGGCAGGCTCAAGAAGAAGGCAGTTAGGGCCGAAACGCCGTTACAGAGGTGTGGTAAAAACCTTCCCTGTGATTTATTGTGTTTGAAATGCAACAGCGCCCCTCGTGTTCTGGCAGAAAGAGGAGCCGCTAGACTATATCCGGGGAACCTGCCAACCACGCCTCGACCAGCCGGATTCCCGAACCGGCTTCAAGAGAGGAGGCCAACGTGGGGCCGATGCCGAATTGTCCTTCGACAGAGGATGCAGATATGCTCTCTGCCACAAATTCCGAAGTGGAGAGTGCCATGAATCACCGGCGCCGACGGGCCACACTTCGGAATAACATCTTTTCCGAAGAGGCATTTAATGCTTTCAATTCAGGAGACACATATATTCGGGCTGCTCAAGGCGGACTCGCCCGAGCGACAGACCAGTATGCAAAAGATATACGGGTAAGGAAATTTGATGAGCCTGCATAGCAGTAGCCCCTGAGACTTGAAACAGTTGGAACAACTGATTTAAGGATCATGCTATGCACATGTCTTTGTAGAGAAGAATACCCAATTGTCTCAAGAGCTGGAGGAGTGCAAGACCCAGTTGAGGGCCGCAGTTGCCAAACTAGAAGAATCCCAAAAGGCCTCTCTTGGAAACTTCCGTTTTTAATAACGAAATTTTATGGTAATGTACCAGTTAGTGATTGGCTTATTTGATAAGTCTAGCAGAAATTTCTGCAGACAACCCCGGGGAGAATCCGGAGATCGAAGAGATAGCGAGTCATATCTCCAAAGGCAGCTAAAAGCTGGCGAGCGTGTTCTTACTCAAGTTAGGCGGGAGAAGAACGATCTTCAAGATGCCAATGTCCGGCCGGGCGTCGAATTAGGAGATGTTCGCACTCAGCTGGTGGACTCTGTGAAGGAGAACAGAAGGCTCCGTCGCGACATTTATGGTAAGTGCCTAGACGAACTGTAGTACAGCTCGGTGAGGAAGCATATTGAAAGAGTTTGTATCTATAGGTATGTTGAAGGGCCGTCCTGAAGAGGAGATGCCCGCGTCCACAAGTGATCTACTGCAAGACCTCTCACAAATGCACGAGCAAGCTCGACAGGTGATGCAGGGTATTGCCCAGGCCTTGTGGCCATCCACTTCGCTGCCAAAAGGCATGGGGGAGCTCGTGGATATGCTCCAAGGAGCACGGCGGTGCTTCCGTTTGTGGAAGATGTCAGCCTGCCGAAAAGGTGCGAGGGAAGCCTGGGCCATGGTGAAGACGCGCTTCACCAAGCTTGACCCGAACCATATGGCCGAAGTCGGACCGGCGGGGCCAGATGGGCAAGAAATTCACATGAGTCTTGTGTATGACCAGGTGGCGTTAGCCGCAAAGTATTCCCAATAGGATTGCAATCTAGATAGCCTGTTGGAAGGTATAGAGGAAGAATATAGTCAGTCCAAGTGACTATGTAATTTATATGTAGTCCCTAGCTGGATTAAAGATCATTTGTCACGGCGGACCGTTTTGCTTCAGTCCCCGGATCCGATAGTCCGGGGTGTATCCGAATACCCGCTCAGTTATGCAGAACCGGGGTATGCGTGGAAACCAGGCGCTGGGGTCATAAGTGCTTGAACAGACAAGTACCCAACTAGTTATGTTATATTACATGGGTAGTAAATAACATCTTCTAGGGAGAATAGTTCCGTTAGGGGTTCCTTTCCCTAGGCAAGCATGCATCGATGTACATGTACGGATTGCGAACAGAAACGCAAGATACAAAACTTCTAGGGATTCACGTTTGTAATAAACGAACGAAACATCTCTTGTTCACCGACCGAATATTCCCTTAAGAATGTTAGCTTTCGGCTTCACCCAGTCTGAGGTACACATCTTGCTGAACCGGCAGTAACAATCGCAGAGGTGCTCCCCTTATGCCCTAGCCGAATTAACGGGAATGTAGGGCATAAACACAAGAGCCAGGCAACCCAGCATGGCCACATCTTAAGTCATATCGATGCATATAATTGAGAAGAAAAGGAAAATATGAAAAAAGAACGCATATGTGATAGGCAAGGAGCCATGAAAGTAATTATATTTAGCTTCCGTATAGGAAGCCCCCAGGTATGGTTTACACACATAGTGCAACCAGAGTGATCTGAGCATCTGTACTGTATTGAGTACTTTATGTGAGGAATGGAAAAAGGGGTGAGAAAGGAAAAAAAGAGGGGGAGGAGCATAATTAAAGGAGCGGGGGTAAGGAGACGAACACTGAGTTCGGCACTAGGCGTAGAATCTTTGGAGTCTGGCTGCGTTCCATGGGTTCGTCTCGAGTCTGTTATCGGATGCATTACGCAGGCGGTACGCTCCTTCGGTGAGGACTTTATCAATGATGAAGGGACCCTCCCATTTAGGGTTGAGCTTGTCCTTCTTCTTCTCTGGTAGGCGTAGAACGAGTTCGCTAATATTATAAGTTTTGGCCTGCACTTCTCTTCTTTGATATCGTCGAGCCTGCTGCTGGTAGAATGCGGAACGAGCTTTGGAGACGTCGCGCTCCTCCTCCAGGGCGTCTAAGTTGTCCTGCCGATCTAACTCGGCTTCCTTCTCTTCATACATGCGCATGCGAGGTGAGTCGTGTATTATGTCGTAGGGTAGTACTGCTTCTGTGCCGTACACCATAAAAATGGTGTGTATCCGGTGGTGCGATTCGGCGTGGTCCGCAGGCCCCAGAGTATGGAGTCGAGCTCCTCGACCCAGTGCGTGTCCAATTCTGTCAAGGACCGCACTAGTCTGGGTTTGATGCCGCTCATAATGAGACAATTTGCACGTTTGACCTGACCGTTGGTTTGGGGATGGTAGACGGAGGCGTAATCGAGCTTAATGCCCATGTTGCCGCACCAAGTTTTCACTTCATCGGCTGTGAAGTTTGAGCCATTATCGGTGATGATGCTATGAGGGACGCCGTAATGGTGCACAACCCCTGCAATGAAGTCTATCACTAGTCCGGATTCGGCCGTTTTAATTGGTTTGGATTCTATCCATTTGGTGAACTTGTCCACCATGACCATTAAGTATTTTTTCTTATGGCTTCCCCCTTTAAGGGGTCCGACCATATCCAGCCCCCAGACCATGAAGGACCAAGTGATAGGGATTGTTTGGAGAGCGGTAGGGGGCATATTGCTCTGATTGGCAAAAAGCTGGCAACCGACGCAATGCTAGACAAGGTCCTGTGCGTCTGCTCGGGCTGTCGGCCAATAAAAACCTATATGGAAGGCCTTGCTGACAAGTGCCCGAGCCGCAGCGTGGTGTCCGCCGAGTCCAGCATGGATTTCAGCCAAGAGTTGCCGCCCTTCCTCTTCAGAGATGCATCTTTGGAGCACTCCGGTGGCACTTTTCTTGTAGAGTTCTCCCTCATGGACTTTGTAGGCCTTGGAGCGCCGCATGATACAATGTGCTTCATTTTGGTCCTCGAGGAGCTCCTGCCTATTTAGGTAGGCCAAGAAAGGCTCGGTCCACGAGGCGAGTACATCCATGATTTCATGGGCCGAAGGTGTTATTTAGGTGGCAGAGCCTCCGATTACATCAGATGGTTCGAAATCTGGGGTTGTATTCGGATCCGGGCTAGTGTCTCCGGACTGCCCTTCCCATACCACGAATGGTTTGAACAACTTTTCCAGGAATATGTTAGGTGGGACAGGGTCGCGTTTAGCGCCGATGCGGACGAGGATATCCGCTGCTTGATTGTTTTCTCGAGCTACATGGTGGAATTTGAGCTCCTCGAACTGAGATGACATTTTGAGGATGGCGTTACGGTAGGCCGCCATTTTCGGATCCTTGGCATCGATCTCCATTTATTTGTGATATTGCGAGGTTTGAATCCCCGCGCACCTCGAGGCATTGAATGCCCATAGAGACTGCCATTCGAAGGCCATGCAACAGAGCCTCGTATTTGGCTGTGTTGTTGGAGTCTGTGTATAGTATTTGGAGTACGTATTGGACCGTGTCTCCGGTGGGGGAAGTTAGGACTACACCCGCTCCTAGTCCGGCCAGCATCTTAGAGTCATCAAAGTGCATGATCCAGTTGGAGTACGCGCCGTACTCTTTAGGGAGTTCGGCTTCTGTCCATTCGGTGACAAAGTCGGCCAATACTTGCGACTTAATGGCCCGCCGTGGTTTGTATGTTATGTCGAATGAAAGGAGCTCGATGGCCCATTTAGCAATCCTTCCCGTGGCGTCGCGGTTGTTTATTATGTCCTTGAGTGGTACTTCGGAGGCTACCATAATTGAACACTCTTGAAAGTAGTGTCATAGCTTCCGGGATGCCATGAAGACCGCGTACACTATCTTTTGATAGTGTGGGTATCGGGATTTGCATGGAGTGAGGACGGTGGACACATAAGATACCGACTTTTGGAGCGGGAACTTGTATCCGTCTGCTTCTTGTTCGATGACAAGCACTGCACTGGCAACCTGATGTGTCGCAGCTATGTATAGTAACATGGGTTCACCAATATCTGGTGTTGTCAGGACTGGATTGCTGGCCAATAAGGTCTTTATTTCATCCAGTCCGGCCGTGGCTGCATCCGTCCACACGAAGTGTTTGGTGCGTCGAAGAAGGCGTTAAAGGGGTAGTGCCTTTTCTCCTAATCGGGAGATAAAGCGGCTTAAGGCAGCCACGCATGCAGCGAGTTTCTGGATATGATTGAGGTCTATTGGGATAGCCAACTGCGAGAGAGCTCGGATTTTCGCCGAATTTGCTTCAATTCCTCTATTGGAAACAATGAAGCCAAGCAACTTCCCAGAGGGGACGCCGAAAACACAATTTTCCGGGTTTAGCTTGATGTCGTATGTTCGGAGGTTATTGAATGTAAGACTCAAGTCATCTATTAGGGTTTCGACGTGTCTTGTTTTTATAACCATGTTGTCCACATATGCCACCACTATTTTGCCGATTTGCTTCTCCAGGCATGTTTGAATCATGCGTTGATAGGTTGCGCCGGTATTTTTAAGCCTGAAAGGCACAGTGTTGAAGCAGAAAGGGCCATATGGCGTTATGAAGGCCGTTGCAGCTTGGTCGGACTCTACCATCTGTATTTGATGGTATCCAGAATATGCATCGAGGAAACATAGTGAGTCATGTCCTAAAGTGGCGTCGATGATTTTTTCGATGCGAGGGAGGGGGAAGGGATCCTTTGAGCAAGCCTTGTTGAGGTCCTTGAAATCCATGCATAGGCGCCAGGATTTGTCCTTCTTTGGTACCATTACCAGGTTTGCCAGCCAATCCGGATGCTTGATATCTCTGATGAATCCATCCTCAAGTAGCTTGGCTAGTTCTTCTCCCATGGCTTGCTGTTTAGGCTCTGAGAAGCGCCTAAGAGTCTGTTTGACTGGCTTGTATCCTTTCAGTATATTGAGGCTGTGTTCGGCTAGCCTGCGTGGGATTCCCGACATGTCTGAAGGATGCCAGGCATGTCCCAATTCTCGCGTAGGAATTCTCGTAGTGCAGAGTCCATTGTGGGGCTCAACTGTGCCCCGATGGAAGCTGTCTTCGTGGGGTCCGTTGGATGGACCTGGAATTTGACTATCTCGTCTGCGGGTTTAAATGATGTGGACTTGGGTCATTTGTTGAGTATCACGTCGTCCCTGTCCACTATGGCGTGCAGCGTTGTTAGTTCTTCGGCCGCTAGGGCTTCGGATAATGCTTCCAGGGCTAGTGCTCCAGTTTTATTTTCGGTGCGGAGTGCAACGTCCGGATCATTGGCTAGAGTGACGATTCCACTGGGTCTGGGCATTTTAAGCTTCATGTACCCGTAATGGGGTATAGCTTGAAAGCTTGCGAATGCGTCCCGCCCTAAAAGGGCGTGGTATCCACTGCTGAAAGGATCCACTTGGAATGTGATTTCCTCGGACCTGTAATTCTCCGGGGTGCCGAATACCACATCAAGTGTGATTTTTCCCGCACACCTTGCGTCCCAACTAGGGATGATTCCCCTGAAGGTTGTGCCGCTCTACTCAATGCGGCTTTTATCAATTTCCATCTTGCTGAGTGTTTCTTCATAGATCAGGTTTAATCCACTTCCGCCGTCCATGAGTACTTTAGTTAGCCTAAATCCATCCACGATTGGGCTAAGGACCAAAGCGGCAGGTGCCCAGACTGTCTGGAATTGGGGTTCGTCACTGGCACTAAAAGTTATAGCACTGTCGTTCCATGGATTTGTTTTTGCTACGTGGCAGATTTCGGCGAGATTTCGATGAGCTCGCTTGCGCCTATTATTTGAGGCGAAAGTATCGAAGACTGTTAATACCTCATTGTTGTCTTCGGCGAGACGCTGCTCTGCTTTATTTACAAGAAGATCCTCGCCGCTTTTTGCAACCTGCCGGAGTATTCAACATGCTTTAGGGCTATGTGTTGGTGTAGTATCCGGCGTGCTATGAATTTTGCATGGCCCATTGAGCCATTCTTCCAATACGGTTCCACGTCCTGGAGTCGGCTTTGGCCTTTTGGGAGTTGGATCGGGTAACTTAGGAGAGTTTGCCCTTTTAGCTCGAAGGGAAGGTTTAGTGAGAGCCAAATTATCCCAAAAGTCTATTTGGGTCTTCCAGGTGCTTTCCATCGCATAGTACTTCTGTACTATGGTGGCTAAGTCGGCAAAGTGCGCTATGTCACGGCGACTTATAGCATTAAGGATCCCTTTGCTCGTGCAATTTTTGCAGAAAAGCGAGATTGCGTCCTCCTCGCGACAGTCTTTGACCTTGTTTATCACAAGGAGGAATCTGGCCCAGTAGCGATATACTGTCTCTAGTGGTTTTTATTTGATATGGGAGAGATGGCTTAAGTCTGGGTGGGTGGGTGTAGTTGAATCTGGATTCTGATACGGTCTAGCGCCCCGGGGCAAAGGAGCTTCCGGGCATGACAACTCGGGTTCCGGGATGTTGCCCGATTTCTCCGGCCCGTTGTCTGATTCTAAGTTCGGGAAGTGGGTCGTTTCCTCCCGTGAACAGGTATCCGGCTCAGAGAGTTCGGTGATCCGGACATAGTTCATCCTCAGAATAGAGGGATGGTCCATATGTGGCTCTTCCTCTACCGATATCTTGTGGGTGATCGGTGGGGATTTAATATCCCTCTGGTCGGGTTTAAGCCCAATCCGATCATAGTCTGCAGCGACTCCCAAAGCGGCAATGCGATCTAACAGCTCATTAAGGGAAAGGAGCTCTATTGGATCCATCTGTTCGGTGAGTTCCGAATTGACGTGGAGGCTATTTGTGATGACCTGAGAGGTCATCGTCGGTGCGGCAGCCGATCGGGCGGCCATGACGAAGCCACCTAGTCAGAGAGTTTGGCCTATAGCCAGTGCTTCCCCAGAGGTGATGTTGTATTTTACAATGAGACGGGCCATCGAGCCTTGTAGCGATGACACAGAGGAACTCTCAATGAAAGCACCAATGTCGGTGTCAAAACCAGCGGATCTCGGGTAGGGGTCCCGATCTGTGCGCCTAAGGCTAATGGTAACAGGAGGCAAGGGACACAATGTTTACCTAGGTTCGGGCCCCCTCGATGGAGGTAAAACCCTACTTCCTGCTTGATTAATCTTGATGATATGAGTATTACAAGAGTTGATCTACCACGAGATCGTAGAGGCTAAACACTAAGAGCTAGCCTATGATGATTATGATTGTTGTAATCGTCCCTATATAGACCAAACTCTCCGGTTTATATAGACACCGGAGGGGGCTAGGGTTTACACAGAGTCAGTTACAAAGAAGGAAATCTAATTTCCGGATCGCCAAGATTGTCTTCCACGCAAAGGAGAGTCCTATCCGGACACGGGACGAAGTCTTGAGTCTTGTATCTTCGCGGTTCAACAGTCCGGCCAAAGTATATAGTCCGGCTGTCCGGATACCCCCTAATCTAGGACTCCCTCAGGAGGTGCCATGGTATCATATCACCATCACTTTTATCATCATCATCTATCTTTGATTGATCCTTAGTTATTTCATGATTTATAAGAATAAAGTTTTAGTGTGCTTTAGTTTCAAGTGCTTGCTTTGTGATCTATCTATGTAATCGTGTGAGAGTTATATAGTAAAGAGTAGTTCTGAGATTTTGCTTTGCTTTCTTATTTCAGTTTCAGCAATAAAAGAAAAATAATAAAAGAATGAAAATATCATATGCTAATACCATGGGGAGTAATGACTTCACATAACAAAAGTATAGTTAATAATTTTTTTTGGAAGTTGACAAACATAGCATCGGTCATTGTTGCAATCCATGAAAAAAGTAATGAAGGAAGAGAGGTCTCATATATAAATATACTATCTTGGACATCTTTTATGATTGTGAGCGCCCATCAAATATTATATATCAATTAGTTGATGTTGGACAAGGAAGACAACGTAATGAGTTATGGTTGCTTATATTCACACAGAAGTTATTTGTCATGGATCCTCTAAAAAGTGTGGGTCTTGTCTAGGATCGTTTGTGAGCCAAAATTCGCACTAAGTAGATATAATACTTGTGCATCAAAAACCCTTAAACCCAATCACTTGCCATGAGTGTCCACCTTAACTACCTATGGATTGAATAAGATCCTTCAAGTAAGTTGTCATCGGTGCATAAAGTAATAAAAATTGCTCCTAAATATGTATGATCTTTTATTGTAAGGGAAAATAATCTTTGTACGATCTTGTGATGGCAAAGAAATAAAGCAACATATTACATAATAAAGGTTGATATCATAAGGGGCAATATAGAGTGGTGTTCCTTTACATTAAGAGCTTGCACATCCAAAAACAAAATGCGCATGACAATCTCTGGTTCCCTCTGCGAAGGGCCAATCTTTTACTTTGATGTATTTATTTTTATGCAAGAGTCAATAATGTTCATCCCTATTTTGCTCTACGTATGTACTCTTTAGTGGCAAGCATCATGTGGCGAGGATAGATCCATATATATCTTATTGAATGTAGGTGATCATGAGTTATTATTGTTGATATTACCCTCGAGGTAAATAAGTTGGGAGGCGAAACTATGAGCCCCTATCTTTCTATGTGTCTGACTAAGACTTCTGCTCTATAAATATGCTCTGAGTGTCAGCAATCATAGAAGACTAAATGATAATTGAGTATGTGAACTTGCTAAACAAAGCTCTTACATAGACTCTTTCAGTAAATATGATGGATGATACGTCTCTGTTGTATCTACTTTTTCAAATGCTTTTACTCTTGTTTTGGACTCTAATTTGCATGATTTGAATGAAACTAATCAAGACTGATGTTGTTTTCAGCTGAACTACCATGGTGTTATTTTTGTGCAGAAATAAAAGATCTTGGAATGGCATGAAACTTTTTGGAGAATTATTTCAGAATATATAAAAATACTGGACCAAGAACCACCGGAGGGGGTGCCCTGGCTGGCCACGATACACCAGGGCGCGCCACCCCCTCCAGGCACGCGCTGGTGGGTTGTGGTCACCTCCTGGCCCCCTGACCCTAATTCCAACTCCATAAGTACCTATTTTTGGAGAGAAAAACTAGGGGAAGATGTTTCATCGCGTTTCATGATTCGGAGCCGCCGCCACCTCCTATTCTTCATCGGGAGGCCAGATCTGGAGCCCATTCAGGGTCTCCGAAGAGGGGAATCTTCGGTCTTCGTCATCACCAACCCTCCTATTCATCGCCAATTCCGTGATGCTCCCCATAGGGAGTGAGTTATTCCTTCATAAGCTCGCTGGTCGGTGAGGAGTTGGATGAGATTCATCATGTAATCGAGTTAGTTTTGTTAGGGTTTGATCCCTAGTATCCACTATGTTCTGAGATTGATGTTGCGATGACTTAGCCATGCTTAATGCTTGTCACTAGGGCCCGAGTGCCATGATTTCAGATCTGAACCGTTTATGTTTTCACCATTATATCTATGTTCTAGATCCGATCTTGCTAGTCATATGCACCTGTTATGTGTTATGATCCGTAAACCAAGGGGTGACAATAATCATGATATTTTCCGATGATGATCGTAGTTTGAGGAGTTCATGTATTCACTATGTGTTAATGCTTTGCTTCAGTTCTCTATTAAAAGGAGGCATTAATATCCCTTAGTTTCCTTATGGACCTCGCTGCCACGAGAGGGTAGGACAAAAGATTCCCTGCAAGTTCTTTTCCATAAGCACGCATGACTATTTACGGAATACATGCCTACATTATATTTATGAACTGGAGCTAGTTCTGTATCGCCCTAGTTTATGACTGTTATATGATGAATATCATCCAACGGATCCACCGATCCAGTGCCTACAAATTTTCCACTTATTGCTCTTGCTAAGTTACTATTGCTATTCCTACTATTCCAACTACTACAAAACTGTTACTGCTGTTACCGTTACTGTTACCACTGCTGTAAAAATATTATATTATTGTGCTACTGATCACTTTGCTACAGATATTTAATCTCCAGGTGTGGTTGAATTGACAACTCAGCTGCTAATACTTGCAAATTTCTTTGGCTCCCCTTGTGTCAAATCTGTAAATTTAGGTTGAATACTCTACCCTCAAAAACGGTTGCGATCCCCTATACTTGTGGGTTATCAAGACCTTTTTCTGGTGCCGTTGCCGGGGAGCATAGCTATATTTGTTGAGTCACTTGGGATTTATATCTATTTATCACTATGAAAAATATGAAGGATACAAAAACAAATATCGTTCCCTCTAGGACAAGCAAAGGTAAGGAATTGCCATCACACTCTGCACTTGATTCACCTTCAGTTTTGAGTAAACTTGCAACACCACCATATGCTATTAATCCTGATATGTCGCAAGTTATTGATGATGCCACCTCTATTATGAATGATGCTTATGATGATGCTAGTACTTTGCTTGATGATCATGTGCCACTAGGTGAATTTCTTGATGAATAACTTGCTAGAGCTAAAGAGAATGAAATTGCTGAAATTGATGAAAGTGTTGAAACCGATGAAGTACTAGAAACTGAGAATTATGAAACGCCTATTAGACCTAGCTCTTGTAGAGTTGAAATGCCGAAGATACCTGAAGGTTATGTTATAGATGAGGAGATAGCTAGAGACATTCTTGCTTGCAATGATAGGGATAATCTTAAGAAATTACTATGCAAACTGAAAGAAAAATCTTTGAATGCTAGAATGAAATGTGATCCTAAGTTTGCTACTTCACCTTTCTTTGTTACCAATAAGGATTATGAATTCTTTGTCGACCCAGAGTTAATTACTTTGGTTGAATCTGATCCTTTCCATGGTCATGAAACTGAAACTGTTGTGGCACATCTTACTAAACTAAATGATATAGCCACCCTTTTTGCTCATGATGAGAAAATTCGCTACTAACAAATCCTCAAATTATTTCCATTCTCATTAAAGGGTGATGCTAATATATGGTACAATACTCTTGCTCATGGTTGTGTGCGTAGTCCCTAGGATATGATTTACTACTTCTCTGAAAAATATTTTTCTGCTCATAAGAAACAAGCTACCTTACAGAAATATTTAACTTTGCACAAATTGAAGAAGAGAATATCCCACAAGCTTGGGGGAGGCTTCTCGAATTGCTTAATGCTTTTCCTGATCATCCTCTTAAGAAAAATGAAATACTTGATATCTTCTATAATGGACTAGCCGATGCTTCAAGGGACTTCCTAGATAGTTGTGCCGGTTGTGTTTTTAGGGAATGAACTATTGAACAAGCTGAGGAATTATTGAATAATATATTGAAGAATTTGATGATTGGACTCTTCCTAAACCACAACCTAAACCCACTCTCAAGAAGAGATGTATCGTATTTCTCAGTCCTGAAGATATGCAAGAGGCAAAGAAATGCATGAAGGAAAAAGGTATTAAAGCTGATGATGATAAGAATTTACCACCTATTGAAGAGATATGTGGACTTGACACACCACCCTCACAAGTGGTAGAGGTAAATTCTTTATTAAAGTTTGATGAAGGTGACATCCCCTACAATGAACATCCTAGCCAATGCTTATATGAGTTTGAGAACTACATTAGAAAACAAGATCACTTCAATGCAAATGTTATGAAATAATTGAAATATAACTCCGATATGATGGCTCACTTGAGTGACTTGTTATTTAGAATTACTAATGTTGTTAGAGGTGTAGTAAAACATGCCTCTATGGTTCAAACCCAGTTAGAACAAGTTGCTAAATCTCAAAGAGAACTGCTTAGTGAAATGAATAATAATATGAATGATTTTGCTGTTAGAGTAGCAACTAGAGGAGGCAAAATGACTCAGGAACCACTTTATCCCGAGGGACATCCTAGAAGAATTGAACAAGACTCTCAAAGAATTAACACTGATGCACATAGTCCTAAAAAGAAAAAGAAGAATAAAAATGATAGGACTGTGCGCACCTCTAGTGAACCAAATAGAAAAACCTCCTGAAGATAACAATGATATATCTATTTCTGATGCTGAAACCCAATTTGGTAATGAACATCCACATAGTGATAATGAAAATGATAATGACGGTGTTCATGAAGAAAGTCAACCAGACAATGAAAAAGAACCAGATAATGATGTTGAAATATTACCTGTTGTTGATCTTGATAAACCCACAAACTTAAAATAAACAACATGATAAGAGAGACTTTGTTGCTAGAAAACATGGTAAAGAGAGAGAGAGAGAGCCATGGGTTCAGAAGCCCATGCCCTTTCCACCTAAACCATCTAAGAAAAAAGATGATGAAGAATTTGAACGCTTTGCTGAAATGCTTGATACATCTCCAACATATCTATAATTTTTTATTGTTCCATGTTGTTATATTACATTCTTGGATGTTTTACAATCATTTTATAGCAGCTTTATATCATTTTTGGACTAACCTATTGACATAGTGCCCAGTGCCAGTTGCTGTTTTTTTCTTGTTTGTTACATCATAGAATATCAGTACCAAACGGAGTCCAAACGCAGCGAAATTTTTTGGAGATTTTTTCTGGACCAGAAGACACCCAATGGGACAATGAAGAACCAGAGGGGAGGCCTGAGGTGAGCACAAGACACCTGGGCACGCTAGAAGGCCCAGGCGCACCCAGGTAGGTTGTGCCTACCTCGGTGACCTCCCGTGCCGCCTCTCCGCCCTATAAATTCCCAAATATTCCAGAAACCCTAGGAGAGTCGACGAAATACAATTCCATCCGCCGCAAGTTCCAGAACCACGAGATCCAATCTAGACACCATCATAGAGGGGTTTATCATCCTCATCGGTGCCTCTCCGATGATGCGTGAGTAGTCCACCATAGAACTATGGGTCCATAGGTAGTAGCTAGATGGCTTCTTCTCTCTCTTTTTGATTCTCAATACAATGGTCTCTTGGAGATCTATTTGATGTAACTCTTTTGTGGTGTGTTTGTTGGGATCCAATGAAGATCGAGTTTATGATCAGTTTCTATCCATGAATATTATTCGAGTCTTATTTTGATCTCTTATGTGCATGATTACTTATAGCCTTGTATTTCTTCTTCGAATCTTTGGTTTAGGTAGGCCAACTAGATCGGTTTTTCTTGCCATGGGAATAGGTGCTCTGCGATGGGTTTGATCTTGCAGTGTTCTTTCCCAGTGATAGAAGGGGCAGCAAGACACGCATGTATCATTGCTATTCGGATAACAAGATGGGGGCTTTTCCTACATGAATAGATCTCATGTACATCATGTCGTCGTTCTTATTGCATTACTCCGTTTCTCCTTGAACTTATTACACTAGATGCATGCTGGATAGCAGTCAATGTGTGGAGTAATAGTAGTAGATGTAGGCAGGAGTTGGTCTACTAATCTTGGACGTGATGCCTATATAATGATCATGGCCTTGGATACCGAGTGCTATTTCTTGAGAGAAGCCACTAGCGAAATATACGGCCTCGGGTCTATTTTCGTATCATACACTTTCAGATCTGCATTGCTATTTTCCTTTTTCTTTTTTTGCATATTTTATTTTCAGATCTATATTATGAAAAACCCAAAAATACCTCGCTGAATTTTATTTGCCGTTATTCTATTTACATCTATCAATCAATCTATTTACCAATCTTTTACCTGAGAGGGATTGACAACCCCTCTTACGCGTCAGGTTGCAAGTATTTGTTCTTTGTGTGTAGGTACCATTTACATAATGTTTCTTGGTTCACCTACTGGATTGATACCTTGGTTTCATAACTGAGGGAAATACCAACTGTAGCTGTGCTGCATCATCCCTTCCTCATTGGGGAAATACCAATGTAGTTCAAGCAACATCAAAAGGAATTTTTGGTGCCGTTGCCGGGGAGACATCATCAACATCTATCAGGTTCCTAATCACAGATCTCATCTCCTCGCAATTTACATTATTTTCTGTTTTCCTCTCGTTTTCATCTCCCCCACTTCTAATTTTTTTGCGAAAACACACAAATATTTGCTTTCTTTTCGTTTGCCCTTTTCTCATTTGATCTTTTGTTTGCTTGTGTGACCATGTATCTTCTATTTGCTTGCATCTTCGCTTGCTAAAAATCTATTGATATGGATCCTCATCCACTAGCTAATATTTTCAAAAGATCCAATTATGATGAACCAATTTCTAGTGAGTTAAGTGCACTAGATTATCTTTATGAAGTTTGGCTTGAAATTCGTGAATCTGAAAATTGTGATGAAGTGTTAAAAGAAGAAATTTATAAGACGATTCACCGTAGTTCCTTGAATGAAAAGCATGATTGCAACAGTCTTATTATAAAGTCTATTAATGTCAATTGTGCTAATAATATGAAAACCCCATGCTTGAGATGCTAATTTTGATATGTCCACTACTTATTACAATGATCATGATTGGGGTGATTCTTCTTATGATCTTGAAAATTTATTTAAGCCTCATGATGAATATGTTTGTGATAATATTGAAAGTGGGTCTAGAAGAGTGTCAACTCTAGGTAATAATGATCCCACTACTTTGGAGAATGATCAATCTTATGAAATTTTTGATAAAAGTGGGCTTGGAGAGGTCATGACTTTATTTGATGATAATCCCACTATATTGGAAGAGTGTCAACTTTCATGCATGTGGATCATGTAGAAAATATGTTATGTGGTAGATATATTATTGAATTTGAATATGATCCCACACATAATTATTATGAGAGGAAAATATTGTGGTTGAAATTTTCATGTTACTAAATTACCTCTCGTTATGTTGAGATTGCTTTTGCTTCTTTCTTATTCCTTGCATATGTTAGTTTTTGCGTGCCTTGATAACTTGTTTGCTTATAAAATGCCTATGCATAGGAAGTATGTTAGATTTAAATATGTTTATCATATGCTATATGATGCTCTCTTTGTGTTTCAACTTTTATCTTTCAAGTGAGCATCAATAAAATCTCAAGCCTATCTTAATGGCTATAAAGAAAAGAGCTTGTTGGGAGGCAACCCAATGAATAAAATTTATTTTTGCCTTTTTCTTTCTATTATTGAGTGGTTGCACAATTATGCCTCTCTTTTAATTGTGTTTTATGTTTTAGTTAGTTTTTGTGCCAAGTAAAGTGTCCTAATTTTTCGGAAGTCTTTGAGTTACAAAAGTATAGTCAATATTCATATTAGTACAGACTGTTCTGTTTTTGACATATTCTGTTTTCGTTGCATTGTGTGCTTATTTTGATGAATCTTGTATCGGGGGTTATAAGCCATGGAAAAGTTAGAATAAAATAGATATAATGAAATAATAAAATATGAATGGGTTTGCAACAGTACTTAAAGTGGTGATTTGCTTTCTTATAATAATGGATCTCATGAAGGTTTTATTAAGTTTTGTGTGATTGAAGTTTTCATGTTTTGGGTGAGATCACGATGGATGACGGAATAAGGAGTGTCAAGAGCCTAAGCTTGGGGATGCCCCATGGCACCCCAAGATAATATTCAAGGAGAAACAAGCAACTAAGCTTGGGGATGCCCCGGAAGGCATCCCCTCTTTCTTCTAACGACCATCGGTACTTTACTTTGAGCTATATTTTTATTCATCACATATCATGAGTTTTGCTTGGAGCGTCATGTATTATATGAGTCTTTGATTGTTTTGCTTTTTAGTTTCTCACAAGTATCCTTGCTGGACACACCTATTTGAGAGAGCCAATATTATGCTATGGTTTGTTAGAATTGCTCTTTATGTTTCACTTAAACTTTTTGAGCTATGGAATTGCTCTAGTGCTTCACTTATATCTTTTTAAGCACGGTGTGCTTTAATAATTTTGAAGAAATGCTCTCATGCTTCACTTAGATTTATTTTAGAGTTATTAATTTTAAAGAACTTCTCTCATGCTTCACTTATATTATTTCGAGAGACGAAAAACTTTATGCTCATGTTCTTCACTTAGATTTGTTTGAGCTTGTCAAAAGCAATTGCAACACATGAAACTAGTCCCAAAGTGATAGATATTCAAGAAGGATACAATAAAAACTTTCATGAAGATCATTGGACAAAATAAACTTGATTCTTTGTAATAGTTTTGAGATATGATGATCGTGATATGTGAGTCATGTTTGTGAGTAATTATGCTTTAGTAAGAAGATTGGTCTTAAGGTTTGTGATTCCCTATGCAAGCACGAAAGTCAATAGTTATGCAACAAAATTACATCCTACTTGTGCTACATTATTCGGTGTTAGTTATGCTTAGTGCTCGCTTATGTGATTTTTCGTTTCTTGGTTGGTTGCTTCTCAATCTTTTTGCTAGCCTCCACTTGTAGTAAATAGAAATACTACTTGTGCATCCAAAATCCTGAAACCCAGTTTTGCCATATGAGTCCACCATACCTACCTATATGCAGTATTGATGTCTACTTCGCAACTTTATTCTTGTTGACACGTGTTGGGCCTCCAAGTGCATAGTTTTGTAGGACAGTAGGAATTTTCCCTCAAGTAGATGACCTAAGGTTTATCAATCCGTGGGAGGCGTATGAAGATAGTCTCTCTCAAGCAACCCTGCAATCGAATACAAAAAATCTCTTGTGTCCCCAACACACCCAATACAATAGCAAATTGTATAGGTGCACTAGTTCGGCGAAGAGATGGTGATAAAAGTGTAGTATAGATAGTAGATATGAGTTTTTGTAGTGCGAACAATAAAAAACAGCAAGGTAGTAAATGGTAAAACGGAGCACAGACAGTATTGCAATAATGGAAAATGAGGCCTAGGGTGCATACTTTCACTAGTGCAATCTCTCAACAATGCTACCATAGTTGGATCATTTGATTATCCCTCAAAGTGCAATAAAGAATCACTCTCGAGTTCCTATTAGCGGAGAACCAAAGATAGAAATTGTTTGTAGGGTACGAAACCACCTCAAAGCTATTCTTTCCGATCAATCTATCCTAGAGTTGGTACTAAAATAACAGCAAGCTATTGTTTTCGATTGATCTAATCAAGAGTTCATACTAAAATAACACCATATGATGCATATCAACCAACTCTAGTGTCACCTAGATACCCCAATGTCACCGCGAGTACACATGAGTTAATTATACAATATGAATCAAACAATTTCAGATTTCATAATACTCAATCCACACAAAGAACTACAAGGAGACCCCAAAGTTTCTATCAGAGAAAAGATAATAAAAACGTGCATCAACCCCTATGCATAGATTACCCCAAAGTCACCTCGGGAATCCGCAAGTTGAGTGCCATAACATATATCAAGTGAATCAAAATAATACCCCATTGTCACCACGTGTATTCATATGCAAGACATATATCATGTGTTCTCAGATCTGAACATTCAATCCGACAAGACAAAACTTCAAAGGTTAAAGACTGAATTCATCACAACAAGTGTAGGGAGGGGAGAAACATCATATGATCCATCTATGTTAACAAAGCCCAAGATACATCAAGATCATGACATCTCAAGATCGCGCGCGAGAGAGAGATTAAACACATAGCTACTGGTACAAACCCTCATCCCCAATGCTGGACTACTCCCTCCTCATCGTGGTGGCCGCCGAGATGATGAAGATGGCCACCAGTGATGATCTCCCCCTCCAGCAAGGTGTCGGAATGGGCTCCCGATTGGTTTTAGGTAGCTACAGAGGCTTGCAGCGACGGAACTTTTGATCTAGGGTCTCCCCGACAGTTTTCAGAATATTTGGGAATTTATAGGGCGAAGAAGGGGTATGGGAGGCCACCGAGGTGGGCACAACCCATCAGGGCGTGCCTGGGGGCCCAAGCGCGCCCTGGTGGGTTGTGCCCCCCTCGGGGCACACCCCAGGTGCTGCTCTGGCCCAATGGTTCTCTTCTGGTCCATAAAAAATCCACAAAAACTTTCGCGGTGTTTGGAGAACTTTCATTTCTGCACAAAAAACAACACCACGGTAGTTCTGATGAAAACAACGTCAGTCTGGGTTAGTTCCATGCAAATCCTACAAAACCATATAAAATTATTGTAAACATGGCATGAATACTTCATAAATTATAGATACATTGGAGACGTATCAGCATCCCCAAGCTTAATTCGTACTTGTCCTCGAGTAGGTAAATGATAAAAGAAATAATTTATGAAGTGTGAATGCTAGCAAAGTGCACAAGTTTGATCAATGAGAATTTCAATAACTTTTCCTAGCATCATAACAGCAATTCTTTCTTATAAAACATCTCATGACCAAGTAGCAGCCCATTCACATGTTAAGGTTCAAACAATGAATTCTCTTGAAACTCAAGAACCTATGTTCTCAGTCACCAAGCAATTGCAATTCAGGTTATTCAATAGAGTCTAAGTAAGAGCTCCACATACTCAACCATCATATAGTCTTCTATGTTTGCTAACACTCACCGCATACACATGAAAAAATGTTTCAACCGGACACATAGAAAGATAGGGGCTTATCATTTCGCCTCCCAACGTATTCACCACAAGGGTGATGTAAACAATAATAAATCATGCTACCCATATCCAACTGGATATATGTGCCTACATCTTTCCTCACCACATGATGCTTGCCAAAAGATAAAAATAAAAAGGAATAGAGAGAAAAACTTTGACTCTTTGCATAAAAGTAAATACTGAAAAGTAAAAGATATGCCCTTCGCAGAGGGAAGCAGAGATTCCATGTGCTTATTTTTTGTATGCTCAAACCCTTAGTGCAAAAGAATGTCACGTTATATTGCCCCTTGTGATAGCAACCTTTATTATGGAGTCTGTCGCTTTTATTTTTCGCCATCACAAGTTCGTACAACGCTCAATTTTCTCTTACACTAAATGATCTAACACTTTTAGAAGCAATTTTTAATGCCCTATTGCACCAATGACAACTTACTTGAAGGATCTTGCTCAATCCATAGGTAGGTATGGTGGAATCTCAAAACAAGATTTGGGTTTAAGGGTTTTTGGATGCACAAGTAGTATCTCTACTTGGTGCGGAATTTTGGCTAGCAAATATAGGGGGCAAGCACCACATGTTGAAGGATCTATGACAATATAACTTCTATGTGGATATGAACAAACATAAATCATTATGTTATCTTCCTTGTCCAACATCAACAATTTTGGCATATAATATTTTGATGGGGGCTCACAATCACAAAAGATTTCCAAGATAGTGTATTTGCATGTGAAAGCTCTCTTCCTTATACTAATTATTCGTGAATTGCTTGTATGACCAATATTGTGATTGTCAAGCCTCAAAAGATTTCACTTTCTAAACCCAATGTGAAGCTACCACTAGGCATGATATGGTTTCAACTTCATGACATTCAATTCATTTAACAATTTACTCATTGGATATAAGCGAAGCACAAGAGTAAATGACAAACTACTCCAAAAAGATATAAGTGAAGATCAAGCTAGTAGTTATGTAAATGGGTAGCTATTTGAGGATTATCTCTTATTAAAAAAACTTTCAAACCTAAGTATTTTGTTAAAACAGCAAGAAAAACAAAACAAAATTACATTCCAAGCATAGCACAACTCATGTGAAGAAACAAAAACTTAGGCTCAACCGATACTAATCGATAATTGTTGAAGAAGAAAGGTGGGATGCCTACCGGGGCATCCCAAGCTTAGATGCTTGGGACTTCTTGGAATATTAGATTGGGATGCCTTGGGAATCCCCAAGCTAGAGCTTTTGTGTCTCCTTAATTCCTCTCATATCACGGTTTCCCTAAATCTTAAAAACTTCATCCACACAAAACTCAACAAGAACTTGTGAGATAAGTTAGTATAAATCAATGCAATAACCTTATCATTCTATACTGTAGCAAATCACTAAAATTATTATTCAATATTGCATACTAAATACCTCTGCATATTTAATAGTCATATCGTCAAATAGAATCATCAAACAAGCAAACATATGCAAACAATGCAATCATAACAGCAATCTGCCAAAACAGTAGAGCCTGTAAAGAATGCAAGATTCATCATACTTCCCTAACTCAAAAAATTCTGAAAAAATTACCACACTTTAGAAACTTTATCAAATCTTATTTTTCAAAATGTTTCAGTAATTTATCACATTCTTACTTTTCTAGGGAATTTTTGCAACAGCGGTAAACTTTCTGTTTTGAAACAGCAACATGTATACTTGCAAAATAAGCATGGCAAAGGCTATCATTGCCACTTTTATTGAAATGAAAGATGCAAAACACTATTATAAATAACAGCAAGCAAATCCTAACAAATTAAATTGATGCTCCAAGCAAAACTCATATCATGTGATGAATGAAAACATAGCTCCAAGTGAGGTTACCGACAATGTTGGAGACGAAAGAGGGGATGCCTTCCGAGGCATCCCCTAGCTTAGTTGCTTGGATATTCCTTGAATATTTACTTGGGAGTGCCTTGGGAATCCCCAAGATTAGTATCTTGTCACTCATTATTCTCCTCATGTCGACATCTCATCCAAAACTTGAAAACTTCAATCACACAAAACTTAACGGAACTTCGTGAGATAGGTTAGTGCGATAAAGAGCAAACCATTTCACTTTGGTACTATCAAATAAAAGATTCATAATTGTTTACACACAATTCCTAATTTAGCATATCATTTCCACAATTTATATTGAGCAATATAAGCCATAGAAACAAGGAAACAAGCAAACTATGCATTGAAAATAGAATCTGTCAAAAATAGAACAGTCTGTAGTAATCTGTACTCAAACCATACTCATGCTACTCCAAAAGTTATGAAAAATTTAGGAACACGTGAGTTATATGTATATTAATCTTCTGCAAAAAGAATCAACTCAAAATCATTCTTCTGTTAAAAATGAGAGTTATTTTTGTGAGCGCAAAAGTTTCTGTGTTTCAGCAAGATCAAATCAACTATCACCCAACATGATCCCAATGGCTTTACTTGGCACTTTATTGAAACAAAAACAATAAAACATGATTACTACAGTAGCATAATCATGTTAACACACAAAAACAGTAGATAAAAGTGCTGGGTTGTCTCCCAACAAGCGCTTTTCTTTAATGCCTTTTAGCTAGGCATGATGAGTTCAATGATGCTCGCAATAAAAGATAAAGATTGAGACATAACAAGAGCATCATGAATCATAAGTTTCTCTCCCATAATAATTTTCAGTAGCATCATAAATAGATTCATCAATATAACCATCACATAAATCATTCTTTTCATGATCCAAAAGCATATAAAATTTATTACTCTTTATGGCATACATGTCATCATAATAATCATCATAAGTAGCAACTTTGTTCTCATCATAGTCAACTGAAACCTCTTCCAAAATAGTGGATGTATCACTAAATAAAGTCATGACCTCTCCAAATTTACTTTCATCAATATTGTAATAAGATTCAACACCCTCCAAAATAGTGGGATCACTACTACCTAGAGTTGACACTCTTCCAAACCCACTTTCATCATTGTAATCATCATAAATAGGAGGCATGCTATCATCATAATAAATTTTATTATCAAAAGTAGAAGGAATCAAAGGATCATATTCATTATGCAAAGCATCCCCAAGCTTAGGACAATCATTATTTTCAGCAAATAAATCTTCAAACATTTCATACTCATCAAACATAGCATCCCCAAGCTTGTGGTTTTGCATATCATCATAATCATTCTTATCAATAGCATGAATGGCACCAATAGTATAACAAACATTATTATCATATTCTTCCAAGCAAGTGCCAAAAAGATCTTCAAGGTGATAATAGACATCATTGTCTTCCCAATCATAATCATCACAACAGGTAGTAGGCATCACAAAATCATACTCAATATCATCATCCTCCATCAACATATTTGATTCACTTTCATGAGGCACAATGGTTATAGGAGCAATATTACTTGGGAGAGTTGCCTTTTTACCCCTACTTTTTCTTCTTTTCTTTTTATTATTCACCACCTCACGTGTGGGTTTAATCAATTTTTTCGAGCTTCTTGTTGAAGATATTGATTGGATAGGAAGCTCCTCCTCGTTAGCCCATTCATCATAATAAACACTAGGAGGGTATTGGGAAATATTTTCCCTTTCATTAGTACTCTCTTCATACTCTATTTGTTTTCTTGTCTTTAGATATTTGGCAATATAAGGATTCTCAATGCAATTTTCCGCATAAAACATATAAATTTCCTCTAGATCAAAATCAAGAAATCTATTGTTATTAAATTTTGGAATACCCTTAGTTATATGATTCATTTCTTCATACCCTAAAAGAAGACTAAGATCTTTATGATGCTCAAGGGTAATCAAGTTATCACAATTTTTGGACACGATTTGATCATAAAACAAATAGCATTGGAGATTTAAATGACCACGTTCATTGCAAAGTTCACAAGGATGGGCAAAAATATTAAATCTTTCAGCACAATCATCTAGCCTCTCTTGCAACTTTTTCATTTCTAAATAGTTATGCTTCTTACAAAATCTATCTTCCCTTTTTGGTGTGCGTGTGCACTCCCAATTTACTCCGCAAAAATTGACATCCTTGTAGGAGGCATAACTATCATGGCAAGTGCAATCATCATTAACCTCATGGATATTCAAAGAATTCATACTAACAACATTGCAATCATGCTCATCATTCATGCCAATAATTTTATTAAATTCTTCTTCTATCAATTGAGCACAATTTTCCGAACCATCACTTTCAAGACAGACATTGTAAAGATGATCAATAATATGATGCAACCTTAATTCCATTTTTTTCTAGTTTTCTTTTATAAACCAAACTTGTGATAAAACAAGAAACTAAAAGATTCGATTGCAAGATCTAAAGATATAACTTAATGCACTCACCTCCCCGGCAACGACACCAAAAAAGAGTTTCGTTGACGGGATGTGAGTGCCGCTTACCTAATCTCCCCGACAACGGTGCCAGAAAAGAGCTTGATGTCTACTATGCAACTTTATTCTTGCGACACGTGTTGGGCCTCCAAGCGCAGAGTTTTGTAGGACAGTAGCAATTTTCCCTCAAGTGGATGACCTAAGGTTTATCAATCCATGGGAGGCATAGGATGAAGATAGTATTCTCAAATAACCCTGCAATGAAATACAAAAAATCTGTTGTGTTCCCAACACACCCAATACAATAGAAAATTGTATAGGTGCACTAGTTTGGCGAAGAGATGGTGATAAAAGTGTAGTATAGATAGTAGATATGAGTTTTTGTAGTGCAAACAATAAAAAAACAGCAAGGTAGTGAATGATAAAACAGAGCACAAACAGTATTGCAATAATGGAAAATGAGCCCTAGGGTGCATACTTTCACTAGTGCAATCTCTCAACAATGCTAACATAGTTAGATCATATGATTATCCCTCAAAGTGCAATAAAGAATCACTCCCAAGTTCCTATTAGCAGAGAACAAAAGATAGAAATTGTTTGTAGGGTACGAAACCACCTCAAAACTATTCTTTCCGATCAATCTATCCTAGAGTTTGTACTAAAATAACAGCAAGCTATTCTTTCCAATCGATGTAATCAAGAGTTGTAATATCCCAATCTTCAATTTGGATGTTATACATAGATCATCATATGCATATCATATTTATTCTTGCATTTTGTTGTGATCCTAGAAATCTTAAGCAACTAAAGGACCCAATGAGAGAGTTGGAGGTTTCACAAAAATCATATTTGAATTTATTTGAAATTTGAAGAAAGGATCAATTTGATTTTATTATTTTTCTCTCCAATTATTTCCAATAATAAAAATATATGAGAGAAGATAATATGACTTCTTCAACCTGAGTGAAATATTGGAGAAAGAATTTTAAAATAAAATTATGATTTTATGGGTATTTTATTTGCTATTTTCTTTGAATTAGAAAAATATTGCATTTGTGAAAATTGCATTTTAGTCTAGAAAAATGTTCATCTTGTCCTAAATGTTAGGTTTGGACAGCGAAAATTGTTTCTAGAATTTTTAGAATTTTTTATATATTTTATTAGGATTTTTCTTTCGGGTGAAATTATTTTAAAAAAAAGTTCTTTCCCGCCCGACTGGGTCGAAGGCCCAGCCGAGCAAGCCAAGGCCCAAACCGCCGCCGCCTTCCTCGAGTCCGGTCGGGACACGGAAGCGCTGCCATCACCGACCGAGACTCCATCCCCGAGGCCGAGCTCCGCCGCCCCCTTTAAATAGCGCCACCCTGGGCCCCCCGGACCCCGTCCACGCTGCAGCCCCGTACCACCACCCGATGTCCGCACCGGCGTCGCGCCGTCGCCTACCGCCGCCGCCGTCTCGCCGTAACCCGCCGCTGACCCCGCCTGTTTCTATGTAAAAACCTAGATCGGTTTTTTAGGTTTTCGTCGGTTTTTTTAGTTTAGCCGATTTGTTTATTAGATCGGTTTAGTTTCAGTTTTATTACTTAATGAACATTCATTCGTTCGTTTTAATGAACGGTTTTCACCGTATAAGTTCTGTTAGCTAACGTTCGTGCCGTAGGATTTTTGGTAGTGAATCTTTCTTAGACCTCATTCTATTCTGTTTTCTCACCTCTTCTAACCCATCAGATGCCTCCAAGATGTGACAATGGAATTGCCTTCCCATCGAAGCTCACTCAGTTGATCCGGAAGCAGAATGCCTTGATGCAGATACTAGTTCAGAACCAGAACAAAAGAAACAACAACAATAACAACCCACCACCACAACCCCCTGTTGATCACATAGCCCGCTTTCTAAGGTTGAATCCGCTGGTGTTGTCGAGTAGCACCGAGCCGATTGTTGTAGATGATTGGCTCCGCAAGATTGGAAGAGAGCTGACCACTGCAGGATGCACATATGCGGAAAGAGTGCGTTTTGCCACACATCAGCTTGATGAACCCGCAACATCATGGTGGGAGAATTTCACAGCCAGTTACTCAATTGAGACTGTTACATGGGATCAGTTTCAGCACGCTTTCAACACTGCCCATGTTTCAGCAGGAGCTATGAGCATGAAGAAGCACGCGTTTTGCAACTTGCGCCAAGGAGGACGTATAGTGGGCCAGTATGTGGATGAGTTTAGCAAGTTAGCACGCTATGCCCTTGATGACGTAGCTACAGATGCCGCTAAGCAGGAGAAGTTTCTGGAGGGGCTAAATGATGAGCTGAGCATGCAGTTGATGGTGGCAACATTCAACAACTACCAGGAGTTGGTACACATGGCTCTCATGATTGAAGGCAAGCAGGAACAGATTGATAATCGCAAGAGCAAGTATGGACAGGGGAGGTACACTTCAGGAGCTCAGCAGAAGCCCCGCTATTCCCCGTACTCAGGAGGACATAACCACAACCATGGAGGCCATAACCATGGAGGACATATGCACAATGGAGCAAGTTCGCATAACCACAGTGGCCCCAAGAATGGCAATGGGAATGGAGGAAGCAGCAGTCAGAACCGTTCCAACCCTTCAACACCAGCCAAGAGGTATCTGAGCCACATTACCTGTTTCAAGTGGTAGACGACTGGACATTATGCTACTGAATGTCCTGAAGCAAGGAATGGAAATGGCAATGCACTACAAAAAAAGAGACACATCCGTGACATTTTGGGCCGAATGAATTTTTTTCTGTCATACATATGACACTTCTATGATGATAATTGTGACAAAACCCCATATCATCATAGATGTGGTGGGCTCCTACTTCTATGACAAAAAATCATGACAGAAAATGGGCTTTTCGTCCTGGGCGGGCCGGAGATGTAGCTGCATGACATTCTTTGGACTATCCATGACAGAAAAAACCGTGGTAGAAGCGAGGGCGAGGAAAATTTCGGGGAGTTCCCGGTTACGGTGGGTGGTCGGGGGCCGAGCGATGCGTGTTTCTCTCGTACACGTACGTGTGTGTGCGAGGTGTTGGCTCTAACTGAACCCGAGCGAGGCGTTGGCTCTAACTGTACCCGAGCGATTGCACTGCAGGCTACGTGTTACTGAACCCGAGCGATCGATCGATGGCTATTAACCGAACCCGGTCGAGCAATTCCTTTGCTACTGTTGCTAACTGAAGCCGATCGATGCTGGCTCTGTGGATGAACA